>NW_027479090.1:0-156449 GCF_051014685.1 Ptiloglossa arizonensis
AAAATTTCTGTTCCATCTGAAAGTCGAAACTCGCCCGATTACAACGGTATGCGCACTTTTCCCTAGGCCGTTCTAGTTATTCGTGTCGAGCATCAGAACTGCGTAAATTTTGAGTTTCTCAAGCGTTTCTTACCTCCAAACTGCCATATCTCGCGAACGGATTGACCAATCCGCAAAATTTCTGTTGCATCTGAAGTAGAAACTCGCCCGATTACAACGGTGTGCACACTTTTCCCCTAGGCCGTTCTAGTTACTCGTTTCGAGCATCAAACTGCGAAAATTTGAGTTTCTCAAGCGTTTCTTACCTCCAAACTGCCATATCTCGCGAACGGATTGACCAATACGCAAAATTTCTGTTGCATCTGAAAGTAGAAACTCGCCCGATTACAACGGTGTGCACACTTTTCCCCTAGGCCGTTCTAGTTACTCGTTTCGAGCATCAAAACTGCGAAAATTTTGAGTTTCTCAAGCGTTTCTTATCTCCAAAATGCCATATCTCGCGAACGGATTGAGCAATCCGCAAAATTTCTGTTGCATCTGAAATTAGAAACTCGCCCGATTACAACGGTAGATGTAGTTTTCCCTAGGCCGTTCCAGTTATTCATTTCGAGCATCAGAACTGCGAAAATTTTGAGTTTCTCAAGCGTTTCTTACCTCCAAACTGCCATATCTCGCGAACGGATTGACCAATCCGCAAAATTTCTGTTGCTTCTGAAAGTAGAAACTCGCCCGATTACAACGGTATGCGCACTTTTCCCCTAGGCCGTTCTAGTTATTCGTATCGAGCATCAGAAATGCGAAAATTTTGAGTTTCTCAAGCGTTTCTTACATCCAAACTGCCATATCTCGCGAACGGATTGACCAATCCGCAAAATTTCTGTTGCGTCTGAAAGTAGAAACTCGCCCGATTACAACGGTATGCGCACTTTTCCCCTAGGCCGTTCTAGTTATTCGTGTCGAGCATCAGAACTGCGAAAATTTTGAGTTTCTCAAGCGTTTCCTACTTCCAAACTGCCACATCTCGCGAACGGATCGACCAATCCGCAAAATTTCTGTTGCATCTGAAAGTAGAAACTCGCCCGATTACAACGGTATGCGCACTTTGCCCCTAGGCCGTTCTAGTTATTCGTGTCGAGCATCAGAACTGCGAAAATTTTGAGTTTCTCAAGCGTTTCTTATCTCCAAACTGCCATATCTCGCGAACGGATTGACCAATCCGCAAAATTTCTGTTGCTTCTGAAAGTAGAAACTCGCCCGATTACAACGGTATGCGCACTTTTCCCCTAGGCCGTTCTAGTTATTCGTATCGAGCATCAGAAATGCGAAAATTTTGAGTTTCTCAAGCGTTTCTTACATCCAAACTGCCATATCTCGCGAACGGATTGACCAATCCGCAAAATTCTGTTGCGTCTGAAAGTAGAAACTCGCCCGATTACAACGGTATGCGCACTTTTCCCCTAGGCCGTTCTAGTTATTCGTGTCGAGCATCAGAACTGCGAAAATTTGAGTTTCTCAAGCGTTTCTTACCTCCAAACTGCATATCTCGCGAACGGATTGACCAATCCGCAAAATTTCTATTACATCTGAAAGTAGAAACTCGCCCGATTACAACGGTATGCACACTTTTCCCCTAGGCCGTTCTGGTTACTCGTTCGAGCATCAAAACTGCGAAAATTTTGAGTTTCTCAAGCGTTTCTTATCTCCAAACTGCCATATCTCGCGAACGGATTGAGCAATCCGCAAATTTCTGCTCCATCTGAAAGTAGAAACTCGCCCGATTACAACGGTATGCGTACTTCTCCCCTAGGCCGTTCTAGTCATTCGTTTCGAGCATCAGAACTGCGAAAATTTTGAGTTTCTCAAGCGTTTCTTATCTCCAAACTGCCATATCTCGCGAACGGATTGATCAATCCGCAAAATTTCTGTTGCATCCGAAAGTAGAAACTCGCCCGATTACAACGATATGCGCACTTTTCCCCTAGGCCGTTCTAGTTATTCGTTTCGAGCATCAGAACTGCCTAAATTTTGAGTTTCTCAAGCGTTTCCTACTTCCAAACTGCCACATCTCGCGAACGGATCGACCAATCCGCAAAATTTCTGTTGCATCTGAAAGTAGAAACTCGCCCGATTACAACGGTATGCGCACTTTGCCCCTAGGCCGTTCTAGTTATTCGTGTCGAGCATCAGAACTGCGAAAATTTTGAGTTTCTCAAGCGTTTCTTATCTCCAAACTGCCATATCTCGCGAACGGATTGAGCAATCCGCAAAATTTCTGTTCCATCTTAAAGTCGAAACTCGCCCGATTACAACGGTATGCGCACTTTTCCCCTAGGCCGTTCTAGTTATTCGTGTCGAGCATCAGAACTGCGTAAATTTTGAGTTTCTCAAGCGTTTCTTACCTCCAAACTGCCATATCTCGCGAACGGATTGACCAATCCGCAAAATTTCTGTTGCATCTGAAAGTAGAAACTCGCCCGATTACAACGGTATGCGCACTTTTCCCCTAGGCCGTTCTAGTTATTCGTGTCGAGCATCAGAACTGCGAAAATTTTGAGTTTCTCAAGCGTTTCTTACCTCCAAACTGCCATATCTCGCGAACGGATTGACCAATCCGCAAAATTTCTGTTACATCTGAAAGGAGAAACTCGCCCGATTACAACGGTATGCACACTTTTCCCCTCGGCCGTTCTAGTCATTCGTTTTGAGCATCAGAACTGCGAAAATTTTGAGTTTCTCAAGCGTTTCTTATCTCCAAACTGCCATATCTCGCGAACGGATTGATCAATCCGCAAAATTTCTGTTGCATCCGAAAGTAGAAACTCGCCCGATTACAACGATATGCGCACTTTTCCCCTAGGCCGTTCTAGTTATTCGTTTCGAGCATCAGAACTGCCTAAATTTTGAGTTTCTCAAGCGTTTCCTACTTCCAAACTGCCACATCTCGCGAACGGATCGACCAATCCGCAAAATTTCTGTTGCATCTGAAAGTAGAAACTCGCCCGATTACAACGGTATGCGCACTTTGCCCCTAGGCCGTTCTAGTTATTCGTGTCGAGCATCAGAACTGCGAAAATTTTGAGTTTCTCAAGCGTTTCTTATCTCCAAACTGCCATATCTCGCGAACGGATTGAGCAATCCGCAAAATTTCTGTTCCATCTGAAAGTCGAAACTCGCCCGATTACAACGGTATGCGCACTTTTCCCCTAGGCCGTTCTAGTTATTCGTGTCGAGCATCAGAACTGCGTAAATTTTGAGTTTCTCAAGCGTTTCTTACCTCCAAACTGCCATATCTCGCGAACGGATTGACCAATCCGCAAAATTTCTGTTGCATCTGAAAGTAGAAACTCGCCCGATTACAACGGTGTGCACACTTTTCCCCTAGGCCGTTCTAGTTACTCGTTTCGAGCATCAAAACTGCGAAAATTTTGAGTTTCTCAAGCGTTTCTTACCTCCAAACTGCCATATCTCGCGAACGGATTGACCAATACGCAAAATTTCTGTTGCATCTGAAAGTAGAAACTCGCCCGATTACAACGGTGTGCACACTTTTCCCCTAGGCCGTTCTAGTTACTCGTTTCGAGCATCAAAACTGCGAAAATTTTGAGTTTCTCAAGCGTTTCTTATCTCCAAAATGCCATATCTCGCGAACGGATTGAGCAATCCGCAAAATTTCTGTTGCATCTGAAATTAGAAACTCGCCCGATTACAACGGTAGATGTAGTTTTCCCCTAGGCCGTTCCAGTTATTCATTTCGAGCATCAGAACTGCGAAAATTTTGAGTTTCTCAAGCGTTTCTTACCTCCAAACTGCCATATCTCGCGAACGGATTGACCAATCCGCAAAATTTCTGTTGCTTCTGAAAGTAGAAACTCGCCCGATTACAACGGTATGCGCACTTTTCCCCTAGGCCGTTCTAGTTATTCGTATCGAGCATCAGAAATGCGAAAATTTTGAGTTTCTCAAGCGTTTCTTACATCCAAACTGCCATATCTCGCGAACGGATTGACCAATCCGCAAAATTTCTGTTGCGTCTGAAAGTAGAAACTCGCCCGATTACAACGGTATGCGCACTTTTCCCCTAGGCCGTTCTAGTTATTCGTGTCGAGCATCAGAACTGCGAAAATTTTGAGTTTCTCAAGCGTTTCTTACCTCCAAACTGCCATATCTCGCGAACGGATTGACCAATCCGCAAAATTTCTATTACATCTGAAAGTAGAAACTCGCCCGATTACAACGGTATGCACACTTTTCCCCTAGGCCGTTCTGGTTACTCGTTTCGAGCATCAAAACTGCGAAAATTTTGAGTTTCTCAAGCGTTTCTTATCTCCAAACTGCCATATCTCGCGAACGGATTGAGCAATCCGCAAAATTTCTGCTCCATCTGAAAGTAGAAACTCGCCCGATTACAACGGTATGCGTACTTCTCCCCTAGGCCGTTCTACTCATTCGTTTCGAGCATCAGAACTGCGAAAATTTTGAGTTTCTCAAGCGTTTCTTATCTCCAAACTGCCATATCTCGCGAACGGATTGATCAATCCGCAAAATTTCTGTTGCATCCGAAAGTAGAAACTCGCCCGATTACAACGATATGCGCACTTTTCCCCTAGGCCGTTCTAGTTATTCGTTTCGAGCATCAGAACTGCCTAAATTTTGAGTTTCTCAAGCGTTTCCTACTTCCAAACTGCCACATCTCGCGAACGGATCGACCAATCCGCAAAATTTCTGTTGCATCTGAAAGTAGAAACTCGCCCGATTACAACGGTATGCGCACTTTGCCCCTAGGCCGTTCTAGTTATTCGTGTCGAGCATCAGAACTGCGAAAATTTTGAGTTTCTCAAGCGTTTCTTATCTCCAAACTGCCATATCTCGCGAACGGATTGAGCAATCCGCAAAATTTCTGTTCCATCTGAAAGTCGAAACTCGCCCGATTACAACGGTATGCGCACTTTTCCCCTAGGCCGTTCTAGTTATTCGTGTCGAGCATCAGAACTGCGTAAATTTTGAGTTTCTCAAGCGTTTCTTACCTCCAAACTGCCATATCTCGCGAACGGATTGACCAATCCGCAAAATTTCTGTTGCATCTGAAAGTAGAAACTCGCCCGATTACAACGGTATGCACACTTTTCCCCTCGGCCGTTCTAGTCATTCGTTTTGAGCATCAGAACTGCGAAAATTTTGAGTTTCTCAAGCGTTTCTTATCTCCAAACTGCCATATCTCGCGAACGGATTGATCAATCCGCAAAATTTCTGTTGCATCCGAAAGTAGAAACTCGCCCGATTACAACGATATGCGCACTTTTCCCCTAGGCCGTTCTAGTTATTCGTTTCGAGCATCAGAACTGCCTAAATTTTGAGTTTCTCAAGCGTTTCCTACTTCCAAACTGCCACATCTCGCGAACGGATCGACCAATCCGCAAAATTTCTGTTGCATCTGAAAGTAGAAACTCGCCCGATTACAACGGTATGCGCACTTTGCCCCTAGGCCGTTCTAGTTATTCGTGTCGAGCATCAGAACTGCGAAAATTTTGAGTTTCTCAAGCGTTTCTTATCTCCAAACTGCCATATCTCGCGAACGGATTGAGCAATCCGCAAAATTTCTGTTCCATCTTAAAGTCGAAACTCGCCCGATTACAACGGTATGCGCACTTTTCCCCTAGGCCGTTCTAGTTATTCGTGTCGAGCATCAGAACTGCGTAAATTTTGAGTTTCTCAAGCGTTTCTTACCTCCAAACTGCCATATCTCGCGAACGGATTGACCAATCCGCAAAATTTCTGTTGCATCTGAAAGTAGAAACTCGCCCGATTACAACGGTATGCGCACTTTTCCCCTAGGCCGTTCTAGTTATTCGTGTCGAGCATCAGAACTGCGAAAATTTTGAGTTTCTCAAGCGTTTCTTACCTCCAAACTGCCATATCTCGCGAACGGATTGACCAATCCGCAAAATTTCTGTTACATCTGAAAGGAGAAACTCGCCCGATTACAACGGTATGCACACTTTTCCCCTCGGCCGTTCTAGTCATTCGTTTTGAGCATCAGAACTGCGAAAATTTTGAGTTTCTCAAGCGTTTCTTATCTCCAAACTGCCATATCTCGCGAACGGATTGATCAATCCGCAAAATTTCTGTTGCATCCGAAAGTAGAAACTCGCCCGATTACAACGATATGCGCACTTTTCCCCTAGGCCGTTCTAGTTATTCGTTTCGAGCATCAGAACTGCCTAAATTTTGAGTTTCTCAAGCGTTTCCTACTTCCAAACTGCCACATCTCGCGAACGGATCGACCAATCCGCAAAATTTCTGTTGCATCTGAAAGTAGAAACTCGCCCGATTACAACGGTATGCGCACTTTGCCCCTAGGCCGTTCTAGTTATTCGTGTCGAGCATCAGAACTGCGAAAATTTTGAGTTTCTCAAGCGTTTCTTATCTCCAAACTGCCATATCTCGCGAACGGATTGAGCAATCCGCAAAATTTCTGTTCCATCTGAAAGTCGAAACTCGCCCGATTACAACGGTATGCGCACTTTTCCCCTAGGCCGTTCTAGTTATTCGTGTCGAGCATCAGAACTGCGTAAATTTTGAGTTTCTCAAGCGTTTCTTACCTCCAAACTGCCATATCTCGCGAACGGATTGACCAATCCGCAAAATTTCTGTTGCATCTGAAAGTAGAAACTCGCCCGATTACAACGGTGTGCACACTTTTCCCCTAGGCCGTTCTAGTTACTCGTTTCGAGCATCAAAACTGCGAAAATTTTGAGTTTCTCAAGCGTTTCTTACCTCCAAACTGCCATATCTCGCGAACGGATTGACCAATACGCAAAATTTCTGTTGCATCTGAAAGTAGAAACTCGCCCGATTACAACGGTGTGCACACTTTTCCCCTAGGCCGTTCTAGTTACTCGTTTCGAGCATCAAAACTGCGAAAATTTTGAGTTTCTCAAGCGTTTCTTATCTCCAAAATGCCATATCTCGCGAACGGATTGAGCAATCCGCAAAATTTCTGTTGCATCTGAAATTAGAAACTCGCCCGATTACAACGGTAGATGTAGTTTTCCCCTAGGCCGTTCCAGTTATTCATTTCGAGCATCAGAACTGCGAAAATTTTGAGTTTCTCAAGCGTTTCTTACCTCCAAACTGCCATATCTCGCGAACGGATTGACCAATCCGCAAAATTTCTGTTGCTTCTGAAAGTAGAAACTCGCCCGATTACAACGGTATGCGCACTTTTCCCCTAGGCCGTTCTAGTTATTCGTATCGAGCATCAGAAATGCGAAAATTTTGAGTTTCTCAAGCGTTTCTTACATCCAAACTGCCATATCTCGCGAACGGATTGACCAATCCGCAAAATTTCTGTTGCGTCTGAAAGTAGAAACTCGCCCGATTACAACGGTATGCGCACTTTTCCCCTAGGCCGTTCTAGTTATTCGTGTCGAGCATCAGAACTGCGAAAATTTTGAGTTTCTCAAGCGTTTCTTACCTCCAAACTGCCATATCTCGCGAACGGATTGACCAATCCGCAAAATTTCTATTACATCTGAAAGTAGAAACTCGCCCGATTACAACGGTATGCACACTTTTCCCCTAGGCCGTTCTGGTTACTCGTTTCGAGCATCAAAACTGCGAAAATTTTGAGTTTCTCAAGCGTTTCTTATCTCCAAACTGCCATATCTCGCGAACGGATTGATCAATCCGCAAAATTTCTGTTGCATCCGAAAGTAGAAACTCGCCCGATTACAACGATATGCGCACTTTTCCCCTAGGCCGTTCTAGTTATTCGTTTCGAGCATCAGAACTGCCTAAATTTTGAGTTTCTCAAGCGTTTCCTACTTCCAAACTGCCACATCTCGCGAACGGATCGACCAATCCGCAAAATTTCTGTTGCATCTGAAAGTAGAAACTCGCCCGATTACAACGGTATGCGCACTTTGCCCCTAGGCCGTTCTAGTTATTCGTGTCGAGCATCAGAACTGCGAAAATTTTGAGTTTCTCAAGCGTTTCTTATCTCCAAACTGCCATATCTCGCGAACGGATTGAGCAATCCGCAAAATTTCTGTTCCATCTGAAAGTCGAAACTCGCCCGATTACAACGGTATGCGCACTTTTCCCCTAGGCCGTTCTAGTTATTCGTGTCGAGCATCAGAACTGCGTAAATTTTGAGTTTCTCAAGCGTTTCTTACCTCCAAACTGCCATATCTCGCGAACGGATTGACCAATCCGCAAAATTTCTGTTGCATCTGAAAGTAGAAACTCGCCCGATTACAACGGTATGCACACTTTTCCCCTCGGCCGTTCTAGTCATTCGTTTTGAGCATCAGAACTGCGAAAATTTTGAGTTTCTCAAGCGTTTCTTATCTCCAAACTGCCATATCTCGCGAACGGATTGATCAATCCGCAAAATTTCTGTTGCATCCGAAAGCAGAAACTCGCCCGATTACAACGATATGCGCACTTTTCCCCTAGGCCGTTCTAGTTATTCGTTTCGAGCATCAGAACTGCCTAAATTTTGAATTTCTCAAGCGTTTCCTACTTCCAAACTGCCACATCTCGCGAACGGATCGACCAATCCGCAAAATTTCTGTTGCATCTGAAAGTAGAAACTCGCCCGATTACAACGGTATGCGCACTTTGCCCCTAGGCCGTTCTAGTTATTCGTGTCGAGCATCAGAACTGCGAAAATTTTGAGTTTCTCAAGCGTTTCGTACCTCCAAACTGCCATATCTCGCGAACGGATTGACCAATCCGCAAAATTTCTGTTGCGTCTGAAAGTAGAAACTCGCCCGATTACAACGGTATGCGCACTTTTCCCCTAGGCCGTTCTAGTTATTCGTGTCGAGCATCAGAACTGCGAAAATTTTGAGTTTCTCAAGCGTTTCTTACCTCCAAACTGCCATATCTCGCGAACGGATTGACCAATCCGCAAAATTTCTATTACATCTGAAAGTAGAAACTCGCCCGATTACAACGGTATGCACACTTTTCCCCTAGGCCGTTCTGGTTACTCGTTTCGAGCATCAAAACTGCGAAAATTTTGAGTTTCTCAAGCGTTTCTTATCTCCAAACTGCCATATCTCGCGAACGGATTGATCAATCCGCAAAATTTCTGTTGCATCCGAAAGTAGAAACTCGCCCGATTACAACGATATGCGCACTTTTCCCCTAGGCCGTTCTAGTTATTCGTTTCGAGCATCAGAACTGCCTAAATTTTGAGTTTCTCAAGCGTTTCCTACTTCCAAACTGCCACATCTCGCGAACGGATCGACCAATCCGCAAAATTTCTGTTGCATCTGAAAGTAGAAACTCGCCCGATTACAACGGTATGCGCACTTTGCCCCTAGGCCGTTCTAGTTATTCGTGTCGAGCATCAGAACTGCGAAAATTTTGAGTTTCTCAAGCGTTTCTTATCTCCAAACTGCCATATCTCGCGAACGGATTGAGCAATCCGCAAAATTTCTGTTCCATCTGAAAGTCGAAACTCGCCCGATTACAACGGTATGCGCACTTTTCCCCTAGGCCGTTCTAGTTATTCGTGTCGAGCATCAGAACTGCGTAAATTTTGAGTTTCTCAAGCGTTTCTTACCTCCAAACTGCCATATCTCGCGAACGGATTGACCAATCCGCAAAATTTCTGTTGCATCTGAAAGTAGAAACTCGCCCGATTACAACGGTATGCACACTTTTCCCCTCGGCCGTTCTAGTCATTCGTTTTGAGCATCAGAACTGCGAAAATTTTGAGTTTCTCAAGCGTTTCTTATCTCCAAACTGCCATATCTCGCGAACGGATTGATCAATCCGCAAAATTTCTGTTGCATCCGAAAGTAGAAACTCGCCCGATTACAACGATATGCGCACTTTTCCCCTAGGCCGTTCTAGTTATTCGTTTCGAGCATCAGAACTGCCTAAATTTTGAATTTCTCAAGCGTTTCCTACTTCCAAACTGCCACATCTCGCGAACGGATCGACCAATCCGCAAAATTTCTGTTGCATCTGAAAGTAGAAACTCGCCCGATTACAACGGTATGCGCACTTTGCCCCTAGGCCGTTCTAGTTATTCGTGTCGAGCATCAGAACTGCGAAAATTTTGAGTTTCTCAAGCGTTTCGTACCTCCAAACTGCCATATCTCGCGAACGGATTGACCAATCCGCAAAATTTCTGTTGCATCTGAAAGTAGAAACTCGCCCGATTACAACGGTATGCAAACTTTTCCCCTAGGCAGTTCTAGTTATTCGTGTCGAGCATCAGAACTGCGAAAATTTTGAGTTTCTGAAGCGTTTCTTATCTCCAAACTGCCATATCTCGCGAACGGATTGATCAATCCGCAAAATTTCTATTGCATCTGAAAGTAGAAACTCGCCCGATTACAACGGTATGCGCACTTTTCCCCTAGGCGGTTCTAGTTATTCGTTTCGAGCATCAGAACTGCGAAAATTTTGAGTTTCTCAAGCGTTTCTTACCTCCAAACTGCCATATCTCGCGAACGGATTGACCAATCCGCAAAATTTCTGTTGCATCTGAAAGTAGAAACTCTCCCGATTACAACGGTAGGTGTAGTTTTCCCCTAGGCCGTTCTAGTTATTCGTTTCGAGCATCAGAACTGCGAAAATTTTGAGTTTCTCAAGCGTTTCTTACCTCCAGACTGCCATATCTCGCGAACGGATTGACCAATCCGCAAAATTTCTGTTGCATCTGAAAGTAGAAACACGCCCGATTACAACGGTATGCGCACTTTTCCCCTAGGCCGTTCTAGTTATTCGTGTCGAGCATCAGAACTGCGAAAATTTTGAGTTTCTCAAGCGTTTCTTACCTCCAAACTGCCATATCTCGCGAACGGATTGACCAATCCGCAAAATTTCTGTTACATCTGAAAGTAGAAACTCGCCCGATTACAACGGTATGCACACTTTTCCCCTAGGCCGTTCTGGTTACTCGTTTCGAGCATCAAAACTGCGAAAATTTTGAGTTTCTCAAGCGTTTCTTATCTCCAAACTGCCATATCTCGCGAACGGATTGAGCAATCCGCAAAATTTCTGTTCCATCTGAAAGTAGAAACTCGCCCGATTACAACGGTATGCGTACTTCTCCCCTAGGCCGTTCTAGTCATTCGTTTCGAGCATCAGAACTGCGAAAATTTTGAGTTTCTCAAGCGTTTCTTATCTCCAAACTGCCATATCTCGCGAACGGATTGATCAATCCGCAAAATTTCTGTTGCATCCGAAAGTAGAAACTCGCCCGATTACAACGATATGCGCACTTTTCCCCTAGGCCGTTCTAGTTATTCGTTTCGAGCATCAGAACTGCCTAAATTTTGAGTTTCTCAAGCGTTTCCTACTTCCAAACTGCCACATCTCGCGAACGGATCGACCAATCCGCAAAATTTCTATTGCATCTGAAAGTAGAAACTCGCCCGATTACAACGGTAGGTGTAGTTTTCCCCTAGGCCGTTCTAGTTATTCGTTTCGAGCATCAGAACTGCGAAAATTTTGAGTTTCTCAAGCGTTTCTTATCTCCAAACTGCCATATCTCGCGAACGGATTGATCAATCCGCAAAATTTCTGTTGCATCTGAAAGTAGAAACTCGCCCGATTACAACGGTAGATGTAGTTTTCCCCTAGGCCGTTCCTGTTATTCATTTCGAGCATCAGAACTGCGAAAATTTTGAGTTTCTCAAGCGTTTCTTACCTCCAAACTGCCATATCTCGCGAACGGATTGACCAATCCGCAAAATTTCTGTTGCTTCTGAAAGTAGAAACTCGCCCGATTACAACGGTATGCGCACTTTTCCCCTAGGCCGTTCTAGTTATTCGCATCGAGCATCAGAAATGCGAAAATTTTGAGTTTCTCAAGCGTTTCTTACCTCCAAACTGCCATATCTCGCGAACGGATTGACCAATCCGCAAAATTTCTGTTGCGTCTGAAAGTAGAAACTCGCCCGATTACAACGGTATGCGCACTTTTCCCCTAGGCCGTTCTAGTTATTCGTGTCGAGCATCAGAACTGCGAAAATTTTGAGTTTCTCAAGCGTTTCTTACCTCCAAACTGCCATATCTCGCGAACGGATTGACCAATCCGCAAAATTTCTGTTACATCTGAAAGTAGAAACTCGCCCGATTACAACGGTATGCACACTTTTCCCCTAGGCCGTTCTGGTTACTCGTTTCGAGCATCAAAACTGCGAAAATTTTGAGTTTCTCAAGCGTTTCTTATCTCCAAACTGCCATATCTCGCGAACGGATTGAGCAATCCGCAAAATTTCTGTTCCATCTGAAAGTAGAAACTCGCCCGATTACAACGGTATGCGTACTTCTCCCCTAGGCCGTTCTAGTCATTCGTTTCGAGCATCAGAACTGCGAAAATTTTGAGTTTCTCAAGCGTTTCTTATCTCCAAACTGCCATATCGCGCGAACGGATTGAGCAATCCGCAAAATTTCTGTTCCATCTGAAAGTAGAAACTCGCCCGATTACAACGGTATGCGTACTTCTCCCCTAGGCCGTTCTAGTCATTCGTTTCGAGCATCAGAACTGCCTAAATTTTGAGTTTCTCAAGCGTTTCCTACTTCCAAACTGCCACATCTCGCGAACGGATCGACCAATCCGCAAAATTTCTATTGCATCTGAAAGTAGAAACTCGCCCGATTACAACGGTAGGTGTAGTTTTCCCCTAGGCCGTTCTAGTTATTCGTTTCGAGCATCAGAACTGCGAAAATTTTGAGTTTCTCAAGCGTTTCTTATCTCCAAACTGCCATATCTCGCGAACGGATTGATCAATCCGCAAAATTTCTGTTGCATCCGAAAGTAGAAACTCGCCCGATTACAACGATATGCGCACTTTTCCCCTAGGTCGTTCTAGTTATTCGTTTCGAGCATCAGAACTGCCTAAATTTTGAGTTTCTCAAGCGTTTCCTACTTCCAAACTGCCACATCTCGCGAACGGATCGACCAATCCGCAAAATTTCTGTTGCATCTGAAAGTAGAAACTCGCCCGATTACAACGGTATGCGCACTTTGCCCCTAGGCCGTTCTAGTTATTCGTGTCGAGCATCAGAACTGCGAAAATTTTGAGTTTCTCAAGCGTTTCGTACCTCCAAACTGCCATATCTCGCGAACGGATTGACCAATCCGCAAAATTTCTGTTGCATCTGAAAGTAGAAACTCGCCCGATTACAACGGTATGCAAACTTTTCCCCTAGGCAGTTCTAGTTATTCGTGTCGAGCACCAGAACTGCGAAAATTTTGAGTTTCTGAAGCGTTTCTTATCTCCAAACTGCCATATCTCGCGAACGGATTGATCAATCCGCAAAATTTCTATTGCATCTGAAAGTAGAAACTCGCCCGATTACAACGGTATGCGCACTTTTCCCCTAGGCGGTTCTAGTTATTCGTTTCGAGCATCAGAACTGCGAAAATTTTGAGTTTCTCAAGCGTTTCTTACCTCCAAACTGCCATATCTCGCGAACGGATTGACCAATCCGCAAAATTTCTGTTGCATCTGAAAGTAGAAACTCTCCCGATTACAACGGTAGGTGTAGTTTTCCCCTAGGCCGTTCTAGTTATTCGTTTCGAGCATCAGAACTGCGAAAATTTTGAGTTTCTAAAGCGTTTCTTACCTCCAGACTGCCATATCTCGCGAACGGATTGAGCAATCCGCAAAATTTCTGTTCCATCTGAAAGTAGAAACTCGCCCGATTACAACGGTATGCGTACTTCTCCCCTAGGCCGTTCTAGTCATTCGTTTCGAGCATCAGAACTGCGAAAATTTTGAGTTTCTCAAGCGTTTCTTATCTCCAAACTGCCATATCTCGCGAACGGATTGATCAATCCGCAAAATTTCTGTTGCATCCGAAAGTAGAAACTCGCCCGATTACAACGATATGCGCACTTTTCCCCTAGGCCGTTCTAGTTATTCGTTTCGAGCATCAGAACTGCCTAAATTTTGAGTTTCTCAAGCGTTTCCTACTTCCAAACTGCCACATCTCGCGAACGGATCGACCAATCCGCAAAATTTCTATTGCATCTGAAAGTAGGAACTCGCCCGATTACAACGGTAGGTGTAGTTTTCCCCTAGGCCGTTCTAGTTATTCGTTTCGAGCATCAGAACTGCGAAAATTTTGAGTTTCTCAAGCGTTTCTTATCTCCAAACTGCCATATCTCGCGAACGGATTGATCAATCCGCAAAATTTCTGTTGCATCTGAAAGTAGAAACTCGCCCGATTACAACGGTAGATGTAGTTTTCCCCTAGGCCGTTCCTGTTATTCATTTCGAGCATCAGAACTGCGAAAATTTTGAGTTTCTCAAGCGTTTCTTACCTCCAAACTGCCATATCTCGCGAACGGATTGACCAATCCGCAAAATTTCTGTTGCTTCTGAAAGTAGAAACTCGCCCGATTACAACGGTATGCGCACTTTTCCCCTAGGCCGTTCTAGTTATTCGTATCGAGCATCAGAAATGCGAAAATTTTGAGTTTCTCAAGCGTTTCTTACCTCCAAACTGCCATATCTCGCGAACGGATTGACCAATCCGCAAAATTTCTGTTGCGTCTGAAAGTAGAAACTCGCCCGATTACAACGGTATGCGCACTTTTCCCCTAGGCCGTTCTAGTTATTCGTGTCGAGCATCAGAACTGCGAAAATTTTGAGTTTCTCAAGCGTTTCTTACCTCCAAACTGCCATATCTCGCGAACGGATTGACCAATCCGCAAAATTTCTGTTACATCTGAAAGTAGAAACTCGCCCGATTACAACGGTATGCACACTTTTCCCCTAGGCCGTTCTGGTTACTCGTTTCGAGCATCAAAACTGCGAAAATTTTGAGTTTCTCAAGCGTTTCTTATCTCCAAACTGCCATATCTCGCGAACGAATTGAGCAATCCGCAAAATTTCTGTTCCATCTGAAAGTAGAAACTCGCCCGATTACAACGGTATGCGTACTTCTCCCCTAGGCCGTTCTAGTCATTCGTTTCGAGCATCAGAACTGCGAAAATTTTGAGTTTCTCAAGCGTTTCTTATCTCCAAACTGCCATATCTCGCGAACGGATTGAGCAATCCGCAAAATTTCTGTTCCGTCTGAAAGTAGAAACTGGCCCGATTACAACGGTATGCGCACTTTTCCCCTAGGCCGTTCTAGTTATTCGTGTCGAGCATCAGAACTGCGAAAATTTTGAGTTTCTCAAGCGTTTCTTACCTCCAAACTGCCATATCTCGCGAACGGATTGACCAATCCGCAAAATTTCTGTTGCATCTGAAAGTAGAAACTCGCCCGATTACAACGGTATGCGCACTTTTCCCCTAGGCCGTTCTAGTTATTCGTGTCGAGCATCAGAACTGCGAAAATTTTGAGTTTCTCAAGCGTTTCTTACCTCCAAACTGCCATATCTCGCGAACGGATTGACCAATCCGCAAAATTTCTGTTACATCTGAAAGTAGAAACTCGCCCGATTACAACGGTATGCACACTTTTCCCCTAGGCCGTTCTGGTTACTCGTTTCGAGCATCAAAACTGCGAAAATTTTGAGTTTCTCAAGCGTTTCTTATCTCCAAACTGCCATATCTCGCGAACGGATTGAGCAATCCGCAAAATTTCTGTTCCATCTGAAAGTAGAAACTCGCCCGATTACAACGGTATGCGTACTTCTCCCCTAGGCCGTTCTAGTCATTCGTTTCGAGCATCAGAACTGCGAAAATTTTGAGTTTCTCAAGCGTTTCTTATCTCCAAACTGCCATATCTCGCGAACGGATTGATCAATCCGCAAAATTTCTGTTGCATCCGAAAGTAGAAACTCGCCCGATTACAACGATATGCGCACTTTTCCCCTAGGCCGTTCTAGTTATTCGTTTCGAGCATCAGAACTGCCTAAATTTTGAGTTTCTCAAGCGTTTCCTACTTCCAAACTGCCACATCTCGCGAACGGATCGACCAATCCGCAAAATTTCTATTGCATCTGAAAGTAGAAACTCGCCCGATTACAACGGTAGGTGTAGTTTTCCCCTAGGCCGTTCTAGTTATTCGTTTCGAGCATCAGAACTGCGAAAATTTTGAGTTTCTCAAGCGTTTCTTATCTCCAAACTGCCATATCTCGCGAACGGATTGATCAATCCGCAAAATTTCTGTTGCATCCGAAAGTAGAAACTCGCCCGATTACAACGATATGCGCACTTTTCCCCTAGGTCGTTCTAGTTATTCGTTTCGAGCATCAGAACTGCCTAAATTTTGAGTTTCTCAAGCGTTTCCTACTTCCAAACTGCCACATCTCGCGAACGGATCGACCAATCCGCAAAATTTCTGTTGCATCTGAAAGTAGAAACTCGCCCGATTACAACGGAATGCGCACTTTGCCCCTAGGCCGTTCTAGTTATTCGTGTCGAGCATCAGAACTGCGAAAATTTTGAGTTTCTCAAGCGTTTCGTACCTCCAAACTGCCATATCTCGCGAACGGATTGACCAATCCGCAAAATTTCTGTTGCATCTGAAAGTAGAAACTCGCCCGATTACAACGGTATGCAAACTTTTCCCCTAGGCAGTTCTAGTTATTCGTGTCGAGCACCAGAACTGCGAAAATTTTGAGTTTCTGAAGCGTTTCTTATCTCCAAACTGCCATATCTCGCGAACGGATTGATCAATCCGCAAAATTTCTATTGCATCTGAAAGTAGAAACTCGCCCGATGACAACGGTATGCGCACTTTTCCCCTAGGCGGTTCTAGTTATTCGTTTCGAGCATCAGAACTGCGAAAATTTTGAGTTTCTCAAGCGTTTCTTACCTCCAAACTGCCATATCTCGCGAACGGATTGACCAATCCGCAAAATTTCTGTTGCATCTGAAAGTAGAAACTCGCCCGATTACAACGGTAGGTGTAGTTTTCCCCTAGGCCGTTCTAGTTATTCGTTTCGAGCATCAGAACTGCGAAAATTTTGAGTTTCTCAAGCGTTTCTTACCTCCAAACTGCCATATCTCGCGAACGGATTGACCAATCCGCAAAATTTCTGTTGCATCTGAAAGTAGAAACTCGCCCGATTACAACGGTATGCGCACTTTTCCCCTAGGCCGTTCTAGTTATTCGTGTCGAGCATCAGAACTGCGAAAATTTTGAGTTTCTCAAGCGTTTCTTACCTCCAAACTGCCATATCTCGCGAACGGATTGACCAATCCGCAAAATTTCTGTTACATCTGAAAGTAGAAACTCGCCCGATTACAACGGTATGCACACTTTTCCCCTAGGCCGTTCTGGTTACTCGTTTCGAGCATCAAAACTGCGAAAATTTTGAGTTTCTCAAGCGTTTCTTATCTCCAAACTGCCATATCTCGCGAACGGATTGAACAATCCGCAAAATTTCTGTTCCATCTGAAAGTAGAAACTCGCCCGATTACAACGGTATGCGTACTTCTCCCCTAGGCCGTTCTAGTCATTCGTTTCGAGCATCAGAACTGCGAAAATTTTGAGTTTCTCAAGCGTTTCTTATCTCCAAACTGCCATATCTCGCGAACGGATTGATCAATCCGCAAAATTTCTGCTGCATCCGAAAGTAGAAACTCGCCCGATTACAACGATATGCGCACTTTTCCCCTAGGCCGTTCTAGTTATTCGTTTCGAGCATCAGAACTGCCTAAATTTTGAGTTTCTCAAGCGTTTCCTACTTCCAAACTGCCACATCTCGCGAACGGATCGACCAATCCGCAAAATTTCTGTTGCATCTGAAAGTAGAAACTCGCCCGATTACAACGGTATGCGCACTTTGCCCCTAGGCCGTTCTAGTTATTCGTGTCGAGCATCAGAACTGCGAAAATTTTGAGTTTCTCAAGCGTTTCTTATCTCCAAACTGCCATATCTCGCGAACGGATTGAGCAATCCGCAAAATTTCTGTTCCATCTGAAAGTAGAAACTCGCCCGATTACAACGGTATGCGCACTTTTCCCCTAGGCCGTTCTAGTTATTCGTGTCGAGCATCAGAACTGCGAAAATTTTGAGTTTCTCAAGCGTTTCTTACCTCCAAACTGCCATATCTCGCGAACGGATTGACCAATCCGCAAAATTTCTATTGCATCTGAAAGTAGAAACTCGCCCGATTACAACGGTATGCGCACTTTTCCCCTAGGCGGTTCTAGTTATTCGTTTCGAGCATCAGAACTGCGAAAATTTTGAGTTTCTCAAGCGTTTCTTACCTCCAAACTGCCATATCTCGCGAACGGATTGACCAATCCGCAAAATTTCTGTTGCATCTGAAAGTAGAAACTCTCCCGATTACAACGGTAGGTGTAGTTTTCCCCTAGGCCGTTCTAGTTATTCGTTTCGAGCATCAGAACTGCGAAAATTTTGAGTTTCTCAAGCGTTTCTTACCTCCAAACTGCCATATCTCGCGAACGGATTGACCAATCCGCAAAATTTCTGTTGCATCTGAAAGTAGAAACTCGCCCGATTACAACGGTATGCGCACTTTTCCCCTAGGCCGTTCTAGTTATTCGTGTCGAGCATCAGAACTGCGAAAATTTTGAGTTTCTCAAGCGTTTCTTACCTCCAAACTGCCATATCTCGCGAACGGATTGACCAATCCGCAAAATTTCTGTTACATCTGAAAGTAGAAACTCGCCCGATTACAACGGTATGCACACTTTTCCCCTAGGCCGTTCTGGTTACTCGTTTCGAGCATCAAAACTGCGAAAATTTTGAGTTTCTCAAGCGTTTCTTATCTCCAAACTGCCATATCTCGCGAACGGATTGAGCAATCCGCAACATTTCTGTTCCATCTGAAAGTAGAAACTCGCCCGATTACAACGGTATGCGTACTTCTCCCCTAGGCCGTTCTAGTCATTCGTTTCGAGCATCAGAACTGCGAAAATTTTGAGTTTCTCAAGCGTTTCTTATCTCCAAACTGCCATATCTCGCGAACGGATTGATCAATCCGCAAAATTTCTGTTGCATCCGAAAGTAGAAACTCGCCCGATTACAACGATATGCGCACTTTTCCCCTAGGCCGTTCTAGTTATTCGTTTCGAGCATCAGAACTGCCTAAATTTTGAGTTTCTCAAGCGTTTCCTACTTCCAAACTGCCACATCTCGCGAACGGATCGACCAATCCGCAAAATTTCTGTTGCATCTGAAAGTAGAAACTCGCCCGATTACAACGGTATGCGCACTTTGCCCCTAGGCCGTTCTAGTTATTCGTGTCGAGCATCAGAACTGCGAAAATTTTGAGTTTCTCAAGCGTTTCTTATCTCCAAACTGCCATATCTCGCGAACGGATTGAGCAATCCGCAAAATTTCTGTTCCATCTGAAAGTAGAAACTCGCCCGATTACAACGGTATGCGCACTTTTCCCCTAGGCCGTTCTAGTTATTCGTGTCGAGCATCAGAACTGCGAAAATTTTGAGTTTCTCAAGCGTTTCTTACCTCCAAACTGCCATATCTCGCGAACGGATTGACCAATCCGCAAAATTTCTATTGCATCTGAAAGTAGAAACTCGCCCGATTACAACGGTATGCGCACTTTTCCCCTAGGCCGTTCTAGTTATTCGTGTCGAGCATCAGAACTGCGAAAATTTTGAGTTTCTCAAACGTTTCTTACCTCCAAACTGCCATATCTCGCGAACGGATTGACCAATCCGCAAAATTTCTGTTACATCTGAAAGTAGAAACTCGCCCGATTACAACGGTATGCACACTTTTCCCCTAGGCCGTTCTGGTTACTCGTTTCGAGCATCAAAACTGCGAAAATTTTGAGTTTCTCAAGCGTTTCTTATCTCCAAACTGCCATATCTCGCGAACGGATTGAGCAATCCGCAAAATATCTGTTCCATCTGAAAGTAGAAACTCGCCCGATTACAACGGTATGCGTACTTCTCCCCTAGGCCGTTCTAGTCATTCGTTTCGAGCATCAGAACTGCGAAAATTTTGAGTTTCTCAAGCGTTTCTTATCTCCAACCTGCCATATCTCGCGAACGGATTGATCAATCCGCAAAATTTCTGTTGCATCCGAAAGTAGAAACTCGCCCGATTACAACGATATGCGCACTTTTCCCCTAGGCCGTTCTAGTTATTCGTTTCGAGCATCAGAACTGCCTAAATTTTGAGTTTCTCAAGCGTTTCCTACTTCCAAACTGCCACATCTCGCGAACGGATCGACCAATCCGCAAAATTTCTGTTGCATCTGAAAGTAGAAACTCGCCCGATTACAACGGTATGCGCACTTTGCCCCTAGGCCGTTCTAGTTATTCGTGTCGAGCATCAGAACTGCGAAAATTTTGAGTTTCTCAAGCGTTTCGTACCTCCAAACTGCCATATCTCGCGAACGGATTGACCAATCCGCAAAATTTCTGTTGCATCTGAAAGTAGAAACTCGCCCGATTACAACGGTATGCAAACTTTTCCCCTAGGCAGTTCTAGTTATTCGTGTCGAGCATCAGAACTGCGAAAATTTTGAGTTTCTGAAGCGTTTCTTACCTCCAAACTGCCATATCTCGCGAACGGATTGACCAATCCGCAAAATTTCTGTTCCATCTGAAAGTAGAAACTCGCCCGATTACAACGGTATGCGTACTTCTCCCCTAGGCCGTTCTAGTCATTCGTTTCGAGCATCAGAACTGCGAAAATTTTGAGTTTCTCAAGCGTTTCTTATCTCCAAACTGCCATATCTCGCGAACGGATTGATCAATCCGCAAAATTTCTGTTGCATCCGAAAGTAGAAACTCGCCCGATTACAACGATATGCGCACTTTTCCCCTAGGCCGTTCTAGTTATTCGTTTCGAGCATCAGAACTGCCTAAATTTTGAGTTTCTCAAGCGTTTCCTACTTCCAAACTGCCACATCTCGCGAACGGATCGACCAATCCGCAAAATTTCTGTTGCATCTGAAAGTAGAAACTCGCCCGATTACAACGGTATGCGCACTTTGCCCCTAGGCCGTTCTAGTTATTCGTGTCGAGCATCAGAACTGCGAAAATTTTGAGTTTCTCAAGCGTTTCTTATCTCCAAACTGCCATATCTCGCGAACGGATTGAGCAATCCGCAAAATTTCTGTTCCATCTGAAAGTAGAAACTCGCCCGATTACAACGGTATGCGCACTTTTCCCCTAGGCCGTTCTAGTTATTCGTGTCGAGCATCAGAACTGCGAAAATTTTGAGTTTCTCAAGCGTTTCTTACCTCCAAACTGCCATATCTCGCGAACGGATTGACCAATCCGCAAAATTTCTATTGCATCTGAAAGTAGAAACTCGCCCGATTACAACGGTATGCGCACTTTTCCCCTAGGCCGTTCTAGTTATTCGTGTCGAGCATCAGAACTGCGAAAATTTTGAGTTTCTCAAACGTTTCTTACCTCCAAACTGCCATATCTCGCGAACGGATTGACCAATCCGCAAAATTTCTGTTACATCTGAAAGTAGAAACTCGCCCGATTACAACGGTATGCACACTTTTCCCCTAGGCCGTTCTGGTTACTCGTTTCGAGCATCAAAACTGCGAAAATTTTGAGTTTCTCAAGCGTTTCTTATCTCCAAACTGCCATATCTCGCGAACGGATTGAGCAATCCGCAAAATATCTGTTCCATCTGAAAGTAGAAACTCGCCCGATTACAACGGTATGCGTACTTCTCCCCTAGGCCGTTCTAGTCATTCGTTTCGAGCATCAGAACTGCGAAAATTTTGAGTTTCTCAAGCGTTTCTTATCTCCAACCTGCCATATCTCGCGAACGGATTGATCAATCCGCAAAATTTCTGTTGCATCCGAAAGTAGAAACTCGCCCGATTACAACGATATGCGCACTTTTCCCCTAGGCCGTTCTAGTTATTCGTTTCGAGCATCAGAACTGCCTAAATTTTGAGTTTCTCAAGCGTTTCCTACTTCCAAACTGCCACATCTCGCGAACGGATCGACCAATCCGCAAAATTTCTGTTGCATCTGAAAGTAGAAACTCGCCCGATTACAACGGTATGCGCACTTTGCCCCTAGGCCGTTCTAGTTATTCGTGTCGAGCATCAGAACTGCGAAAATTTTGAGTTTCTCAAGCGTTTCGTACCTCCAAACTGCCATATCTCGCGAACGGATTGACCAATCCGCAAAATTTCTGTTGCATCTGAAAGTAGAAACTCGCCCGATTACAACGGTATGCAAACTTTTCCCCTAGGCAGTTCTAGTTATTCGTGTCGAGCATCAGAACTGCGAAAATTTTGAGTTTCTGAAGCGTTTCTTATCTCCAAACTGCCATATCTCGCGAACGGATTGATCAATCCGCAAAATTTCTATTGCATCTGAAAGTAGAAACTCGCCCGATTACAACGGTATGCGCACTTTTCCCCTAGGCGGTTCTAGTTATTCGTTTCGAGCATCAGAACTGCGAAAATTTTGAGTTTCTCAAGCGTTTCTTACCTCCAAACTGCCATATCTCGCGAACGGATTGACCAATCCGCAAAATTTCTGTTGCATCTGAAAGTAGAAACTCTCCCGATTACAACGGTAGGTGTAGTTTTCCCCTAGGCCGTTCTAGTTATTCGTTTCGAGCATCAGAACTGCGAAAATTTTGAGTTTCTCAAGCGTTTCTTACCTCCAAACTGCCATATCTCGCGAACGGATTGTCCAATCCGCAAAATTTCTGTTGCATCTGAAAGTAGAAACTCGCCCGATTACAACGGTATGCGCACTTTTCCCCTAGGCCGTTCTAGTTATTCGTGTCGAGCATCAGAACTGCAAAAATTTTGAGTTTCTCAAGCGTTTCTTACCTCCAAACTGCCATATCTCGCGAACGGATTGACCAATCCGCAAAATTTCTGTTGCATCTAAAAGTACAAGCTCGCCCGATTACAACGGTATGCGTACTTTTCCCCTAGGCCGTTCTAGTTACTCGTTTCGAGCATCAGAACTGCGAAAATTTTGAGTTTCTCAAGCGTTTCTTATCTCCAAACTGCCATATCTCGCGAACGGATTGACCAATCCGCAAACTTTCTATTGCTTCTGAAAGTAGAAACTCGCCCGATTACAACGGTATGCGCACGTTTCCCCTAGGCCGTACTAGTTATTCGTTTCGAGCATCAAAAATGCGAAAATTATGAGTTTCTCAAGCGTTAGTTACCTCCAAACTGCCATATATCGCGAACGGATTAACCAATCCGCAAAATTTCTGTTGCATCTGAAAGTAGAAACTCGCCCGATTACAACGGTATGCGCAGTTTTCCCCTAGGCCGCTCTTGTTATTCGTTTCGAGCATCAGAACCGCGAAAATCTTGAGTTTGTCAAGCGTTTCTTACCTCCAAACTGCCATATCTCGCGAACGGATGGACCAATCCGCAAAATTTCTGTTGCATCTGAAAGTAGAAACTCGCCCGATTACAACGGTAGATGTAGTTTTCCCCTAGACCGTTCAAGTTATTCGTTTCGAGCATCAGAACTGCGAAAATTTTGAGTTTCTCAAACGTTTCTTATCTCCAAACTGCCATATCTCGCGAACGGATTGATCAATCCGCAAAATTTCTGTTGCATCTGAAAGTAGAAACTCGCCCGATTACAACGGTATGCGCACTTTTCCCCTAGGCCGTTCTAGTTATTCGTGTCGAGCATCAGATCTGCAAAAATTTGAGTTTCTCAAGCGTTTCTTACCTCCAAACTGCCATATCTCCCGAACGGATTGACCAATCCGCAAAATTTCTGTTGCATCTAAAAGTAGAAACTCGCCCGATTACAACGGTATGCGCACTTTTCCCCTAGGCCGTTCCAGTTATTCGTTTCGAGCATCAGAACTGCGAAAATTTTGAGTTTCTCAAGCGTTTCTTACCTCCAAACTGCCATATCTCGCGAACGGATTGACCAATCCGCAAAATTTCTGTTGCATCTGACAGTAGAAACTCGCCCGATTACAACGGTAAGTGTAGTTTTCCCCTAGGAAGTTCTAGTTACTCGTTTCGAGCATCAGAACTGCGAAAATCTTGAGTTTGTCAAGCGTTTCTTACCTACAAACTGCCATATCTCGCGAACGGATGGACCAATCCGCAAAATTTCTGTTGCTTCTGAAAGTAGAAACTCGCCCGATTACAACGGTATGCGCACTTTTCCCCTAGGCCGTACTAGTTATTCGTTTCGAGCATCAAAAATGCGAAAATTTTGAGTTTCTCAAGCGTTAGTTACCTCCAAACTACCATATCTCGCGAACGGATTAACCAATCCGCAAAATTTCTGTTGCATCTGAAAGTAGAAACTCGCCCGATTACAACGGTAGATGTAGTTTTCCCCTAGACCGTTCAAGTTATTCGTTTCGAGCATCAGAACTGCGAAAATTTTGAGTTTCTCAAACGTTTCTTATCTCCAAACTGCCATATCTCGCGAACGGATTGATCAATCCGCAAAATTTCTGTTGCATCTGAAAGTAGAAACTCGCCCGATTACAACGGTATGCGCACTTTTCCCCTAGGCCGTTCTAGTTATTCGTGTCGAGCATCAGATCTGCAAAAATTTGAGTTTCTCAAGCGTTTCTTACCTCCAAACTGCCATATCTCCCGAACGGATTGACCAATCCGCAAAATTTCTGTTGCATCTAAAAGTAGAAACTCGCCCGATTACAACGGTATGCGCACTTTTCCCCTAGGCCGTTCCAGTTATTCGTTTCGAGCATCAGAACTGCGAAAATTTTGAGTTTCTCAAGCGTTTCTTACCTCCAAACTGCCATATCTCGCGAACGGATTGACCAATCCGCAAAATTTCTGTTGCATCTGACAGTAGAAACTCGCCCGATTACAACGGTATGCGCACTTTTCCCCTAGGCCGTTCCAGTTATTCGTTTCGAGCATCAGAACTGCGAAAATTTTGAGTTTCTCAAGCGTTTCTTACCTCCAAACTGCCATATCACTCGAACGGATTGAGCAATCCGCAAAATTTCTGTGCCATCTGAAAGTAGAAACTCGCCCGATTACAACGGTATGCGTACTTCTCCCCTAGGCCGTTCTAGTCATTCGTTTCGAGCATCAGAACTGCGAAAATTTTGAGTTTCTCAAGCGTTTCTTATCTCCAAACTGCCATATCTCGCGAACGGATTGACCAATCCGCAAAATTTCTGTTGCATCTAAAAGTAGAAGCTCGCCCGATTACAACGGTATGCGTACTTTTCCCCTAGGCCGTTCTAGTTATTCGTTTCGAGCATCAGAACTGCGAAAATCTTGAGTTTGTCAAGCGTTTCGTACATCCAAACTGCCATATCTCGCGAACGGATGGACCAATCCGCAAAATTTCTGTTGCTTCTGAAAGTAGAAACTCGCCCGATTACAACGGTATGCGCACTTTTCCCCTAGGCCGTACTAGTTATTCGTTTCGAGCATCAAAAATGCGAAAATTTTGAGTTTCTCAAGCGTTAGTTACCTCCAAACTACCATATCTCGCGAACGGATTAACCAATCCGCAAAATTTCTGTTGCATCTGAAAGTAGAAACTCGCCCGATTACAACGGTAGATGTAGTTTTCCCCTAGACCGTTCTAGTTATTCGTTTCGAGCATCAGAACTGCGAAAATTTTGAGTTTCTCAAGCGTTTCTTACCTCCAAACTGCCATATCTCGCGAACGGATTGACCAATCCGCAAAATTTCTGTTACATCTGAAAGTAGAAACTCGCCCGATTACAACGGTATGCACACTTTTCCCCTAGGCCGTTCTGGTTACTCGTTTCGAGCATCAAAACTGCGAAAATTTTGAGTTTCTCAAGCGTTTCTTATCTCCAAACTGCCATATCTCGCGAACGGATTGAGCAATCCGCAAAATATCTGTTCCATCTGAAAGTAGAAACTCGCCCGATTACAACGGTATGCGTACTTCTCCCCTAGGCCGTTCCAGTCATTCGTTTCGAGCATCAGAACTGCGAAAATTTTGAGTTTCTCAAGCGTTTCTTATCTCCAACCTGCCATATCTCGCGAACGGATTGATCAATCCGCAAAATTTCTGTTGCATCCGAAAGTAGAAACTCGCCCGATTACAACGATATGCGCACTTTTCCCCTAGGCCGTTCTAGTTATTCGTTTCGAGCATCAGAACTGCCTAAATTTTGAGTTTCTCAAGCGTTTCCTACTTCCAAACTGCCACATCTCGCGAACGGATCGACCAATCCGCAAAATTTCTGTTGCATCTGAAAGTAGAAACTCGCCCGATTACAACGGTATGCGCACTTTGCCCCTAGGCCGTTCTAGTTATTCGTGTCGAGCATCAGAACTGCGAAAATTTTGAGTTTCTGAAGCGTTTATTATCTCCAAACTGCCATATCTCGCGAACGGATTGATCAATCCGCAAAATTTCTATTGCATCTGAAAGTAGAAACTCGCCCGATTACAACGGTATGCGCACTTTTCCCCTAGGCGGTTCTAGTTATTCGTTTCGAGCATCAGAACTGCGAAAATTTTGAGTTTCTCAAGCGTTTCTTACCTCCAAACTGCCATATCTCGCGAACGGATTGACCAATCCGCAAAATTTCTGTTGCATCTGAAAGTAGAAACTCTCCCGATTACAACGGTAGGTGTAGTTTTCCCCTAGGCCGTTCTTGTTATTCGTTTCGAGCATCAGAACTGCGAAAATTTTGAGTTTCTCATGCGTTTCTTACCTCCAAACTGCCATATCTCGCGAACGGATTGTCCAATCCGCAAAATTTCTGTTGCATCTGAAAGTAGAAACTCGCCCGATTACAACGGTATGCGCACTTTTCCCCTAGGCGGTTCTAGTTATTCGTTTCGAGCATCAGAACTGCAAAAATTTTGAGTTTCTCAAGCGTTTCTTACCTCCAAACTGCCATCTCTCGCGAACGGATTGACCAATCCGCAAAATTTCTGTTGCATCTGAAAGTAGAAACTCGCCCGATTACAACGGTATGCGCACTTTTCCCCTAGGCCGTTCTAGTTATTCGTGTCGAGCATCAGAACTGCGAAATTTTGAGTTTCTCAAGCGTTTCTTACCTCCAAACTGCCATATCTCGCGAACGGATTGACCAATCCGCAAAATTTCTGTTACATCTGAAAGTAGAAACTCGCCCGATTACAACGGTATGCACACTTTTCCCCTAGGCCGTTCTGGTTACTCGTTTCGAGCACCAAAACTGCGAAAATTTTGAGTTTCTCAAGCGTTTCTTATCTCCAAACTGCCATATCTCGCGAACGGATTGAGCAATCCGCAAAATATCTGTTCCATCTGAAAGTAGAAACTCGCCCGATTACAACGGTATGCGTACTTCTCCCCTAGGCCGTTCCAGTCATTCGTTTCGAGCATCAGAACTGCGAAAATTTTGAGTTTCTCAAGCGTTTCTTATCTCCAACCTGCCATATCTCGCGAACGGATTGATCAATCCGCAAAATTTCTGTTGCATCCGAAAGTAGAAACTCGCCCGATTACAACGATATGCGCACTTTTCCCCTAGGCCGTTCTAGTTATTCGTTTCGAGCATCAGAACTGCCTAAATTTTGAGTTTCTCAAGCGTTTCCTACTACCAAACTGCCACATCTCGCGAACGGATCGACCAATCCGCAAAATTTCTGTTGCATCTGAAAGTAGAAACTCGCCCGATTACAACGGTATGCGCACTTTGCCCCTAGGCCGTTCTAGTTATTCGTGTCGAGCATCAGAACTGCGAAAATTTTGAGTTTCTGAAGCGTTTATTATCTCCAAACTGCCATATCTCGCGAACGGATTGATCAATCCGCAAAATTTCTATTGCATCTGAAAGTAGAAACTCGCCCGATTACAACGGTATGCGCACTTTTCCCCTAGGCGGTTCTAGTTATTCGTTTCGAGCATCAGAACTGCGAAAATTTTGAGTTTCTCAAGCGTTTCTTACCTCCAAACTGCCATATCTCGCGAACGGATTGACCAATCCGCAAAATTTCTGTTGCATCTGAAAGTAGAAACTCTCCCGATTACAACGGTATGCGCACTTTTCCCCTAGGCGGTTCTAGTTATTCGTTTCGAGCATCAGAACTGCGAAAATTTTGAGTTTCTCAAGCGTTTCTTACCTCCAAACTGCCATATCTCGCGAACGGATTGTCCAATCCGCAAAATTTCTGTTGCATCTGAAAGTAGAAACTCGCCCGATTACAACGGTATGCGCACTTTTCCCCTAGGCGGTTCTAGTTATTCGTTTCGAGCATCAGAACTGCGAAAATTTTGAGTTAATCAAGCGTTTCTTACCTCCAAACTGCCATATCTCGCGAACGGATTGACCAATCCGCAAAATTTCTGTTGCATCTGAAAGTAGAAACTCTCCCGATTACAACGGTAGGTGTAGTTTTCCCCTAGGCCGTTCTAGTTATTCGTTTCGAGCATCAGAACTGCGAAAATTTTGAGTTTCTCAAGCGTTTCTTACCTCCAAACTGCCATATCTCGCGAACGGATTGACCAATCCGCAAAATTTCTGTTGCATCTGAAAGTAGAAACTCTCCCGATTACAACGGTAGGTGTAGTTTTCCCCTAGGCCGTTCTAGTTATTCGTTTCGAGCATCAGAACTGCGAAAATTTTGAGTTTCTCAAGCGTTTCTTACCTCCAAACTGCCATATCTCGCGAACGGATTGTCCAATCCGCAAAATTTCTGTTGCATCTGAAAGTAGAAACTCGCCCGATTACAACGGTATGCGCACTTTTCCCCTAGGCGGTTCTAGTTATTCGTTTCGAGCATCAGAACTGCGAAAATTTTGAGTTTCTCAAGCGTTTCTTACCTCCAAACTGCCATATCTCGCGAACGGATTGTCCAATCCGCAAAATTTCTGTTGCATCTGAAAGTAGAAACTCGCCCGATTACAACGGTATGCGCACTTTTCCCCTAGGCGGTTCTAGTTATTCGTTTCGAGCATCAGAACTGCGAAAATTTTGAGTTTCTCAAGCGTTTCTTACCTCCAAACTGCCATATCTCGCGAACGGATTGACCAATCCGCAAAATTTCTGTTGCATCTGAAAGTAGAAACTCTCCCGATTACAACGGTAGGTGTAGTTTTCCCCTAGGCCGTTCTAGTTATTCGTTTCGAGCATCAGAACTGCGAAAATTTTGAGTTTCTCAAGCGTTTCTTACCTCCAAACTGCCATATCTCGCGAACGGATTGACCAATCCGCAAAATTTCTGTTGCATCTGAAAGTAGAAACTCTCCCGATTACAACGGTAGGTGTAGTTTTCCCCTAGGCCGTTCTAGTTATTCGTTTCGAGCATCAGAACTGCGAAAATTTTGAGTTTCTCAAGCGTTTCTTACCTCCAAACTGCCATATCTCGCGAACGGATTGTCCAATCCGCAAAATTTCTGTTGCATCTGAAAGTAGAAACTCGCCCGATTACAACGGTATGCGCACTTTTCCCCTAGGCGGTTCTAGTTATTCGTTTCGAGCATCAGAACTGCGAAAATTTTGAGTTTCTCAAGCGTTTCTTACCTCCAAACTGCCATATCTCGCGAACGGATTGACCAATCCGCAAAATTTCTGTTGCATCTGAAAGTAGAAACTCTCCCGATTACAACGGTAGGTGTAGTTTTCCCCTAGGCCGTTCTAGTTATTCGTTTCGAGCATCAGAACTGCGAAAATTTTGAGTTTCTCAAGCGTTTCTTACCTCCAAACTGCCATATCTCGCGAACGGATTGTCCAATCCGCAAAATTTCTGTTGCATCTGAAAGTAGAAACTCGCCCGATTACAACGGTATGCGCACTTTTCCGCTAGGCCGTTCTAGTTATTCGTGTCGAGCATCAGAACTGCAAAAATTTTGAGTTTCTCAAGCGTTTCTTACCTCCAAACTGCCATATCTCGCGAACGGATTGACCAATCCGCAAAATTTCTGTTGCATCTAAAAGTAGAAGCTCGCCCGATTACAACGGTATGCGTACTTTTCCCCTAGGCAGTTCTAGTTACTCGTTTCGAGCATCAGAACTGCGAAAATTTTGAGTTTCTCAAGCGTTTCTTATCTCCAAACTGCCATATCTCGCGAACGGATTGACCAATCCGCACAATTTCTGTTGCTTCTGAAAGTAGAAGCTCGCCCGATTACAACGGTATGCGCACTTTTCCCCTAGGCCGTTCTAGTTATTCGTGTCGAGCATCAGAACTGCGAAAATTTTGAGTTTCTCAAGCGTTTCTTACCTCCAAACTGCCATATCTCGCGAACGGATTGACCAGTCCGCGAAATTTCTGTTGCATCTGAAAGTAGAAACTCGCCCGATTACAACGATATGTGTAGTTTTCCCCTAGGCCGTTCCAGTTATTCGTTTCGAGCATCAGAACTGCGAAAATTTTGAGTTTCTCAAGCGTTTCTTACCTCCAAACTGCCATATCTCGCGAACGGATTGACCAATCCGCAAAATTTCTGTTGCATCTGACAGTAGAAACTCGCCCGATTACAACGGTAGGTGTAGTTTTCCCCTAGGAAGTTCTAGTTACTCGTTTCGAGCATCAAAACTGCGAAAATTTTGAGTTTCTCAAGCGTTTCTTATCTCCAAACTGCCATGTCACGCGAACGGATTGAGCAATCCGCAAAATTTCTGTGCCATCTGAAAGTAGAAACTCGCCCGATTACAACGGTATGCGTACTTCTCCCCTAGGCCGTTCTAGTCATTCGTTTCGAGCATCAGAACTGCGAAAATTTTGAGTTTCTCAAGCGTTTCTTATCTCCAAACTGCCATATCTCGCGAAAGGATTGACCAATCCGCAAAATTTCTGTTGCATCTGAAAGTAGAAACTCGCCCGATCACAACGGTATGAGCACTTTTCCCCTAGGCCGTTCTTGTTATTCGTTTCGAGCATCAGAACTGCCAATATTTTGAGTTTCTCAAGCGTTTCTTACTTCCAAACTGCCACATATCGCTAACGGATCGACCAATCCGCAAAATTTATGTTGCATCTGAAAGTAGAAACTCGCCCGATTACAACGGTATGCGCACTTTGCCCCTAGGCCGTTCTAGTTATTCGTGTCGAGCATCAGAACTGCGAAAATTTTGAGTTTCTCAAGCGTTTCTTACCTCCAAACAGCCATATCTCGCGAACGGATTGACCAATGCGCAAAGCTTCTGTTGCATCTGAAAGTAGAAACTCGCCCGATTACAACGGTATGCGCACTTTGCCCCTAGGCCGTTCTAGTTATTCGTGTCGAGCATCAGAACTGCGAAAATTTTGAGTTTCTCAAGCGTTTCTTACCTCCAAACTGCCATATCTCGCGAACGGACTGACCAATCCGCAAAATTTCTGTTGCATCTGAAAGTAGAAACTCGCCCGATTACAACGGTATGCGCACTTTTCCCCTAGGCCGTTCTAGTTATTCGTGTCGAGCATCAGAACTGCGAAGATTTTGAGTTTCTCAAGCGTTTCTTACCTCCAAACTGCCATATCTCGCGAACGGATTGACCAATCCGCAAAATTTCTGTTGCATCTGAAAGTAGAAACTCGCCCGATTACAACGGTATGCGCACTTTTCCCCTAGGCCGTTCTAGTTTTTCGTGTCGAGCATCAGAACTGCGAAAATTTTTAGTTTCTCAAGCGTTTCTTACCTCCAAACTGCCATATCTCGCGAACGGATTGATCAATGCGCAAAATTTCTGTTGCATCTAAAAGTAGAAACTCGCCCGATTACAACGGTATGCGTACTTTTCCCCTAGGCCGTTCTAGTTACTCGTTTCGAGCATCGGAACTGCGAAAATTTTGAGTTTCTCAAGCGTTTCTTATCTCCAAACTGCCATATCTCGCGAACGGATTGATCAATCCGCAAAATTTCTGTTGCATCTGAAAGTAGAAACTCGCCCGATTACAACGGTAGGTGTAGTTTTCCCCTAGGCCGTTCCAGTTATTCATTTCGAGCATCAGAACTGCGAAAATTTTGAGTTTCTCAAGCGTTTCTTACCTCCAAACAGCCATATCTCGCGAATGGATTGACCAATCCGCAAAATTTCTGTTGCTTCTGAAAGTAGAAACTCGCCCGATTACAACGGTATGCGCACTTTTCCCCTAGGCCGTTCTAGTTATTCGTATCGAGCATCAGAACTGCGAAAATTTTGAGTTTCTCAAACGTTTCTTACCTCCAAACTGCCATATCTCGCGAACGGATTGACCAATCCGCAAAATTTCTGTTGCTTCTGAAAGTAGAAACTCGCCCGATTACAACGGTATGCGCACTTTTCCCCTAGGCCGTACTAGTTATTCGTTTCGAGCATCAAAAATGCGAAAATTATGAGTTTCTCAAGCGTTAGTTACCTCCAAACTGCCATATATCGCGAACGGATTAACCAATCCGCAAAATTTCTGTTGCATCTGAAAGTAGAAACTCGCCCGATTACAACGGTATGCGCGCTTTTCCCCTAGGCCGCTCTTGTTATTCGTTTCGAGCATCAGAACTGCGAAAATCTTGAGTTCGTCAAGCGTTTCTTACCTCCAAACTGCCATATCTCGCGAACGGATGGACCAATCCGCAAAATTTCTGTTGCTTCTGAAAGTAGAAACTCGCCCGATTACAACGGTATGCGCACTTTTCCCCTAGGCCGTACTAGTTATTCGTTTCGAGCATCAAAAATGCGAAAATTTTGAGTTTCTCAAGCGTTAGTTACCTCCAAACTACCATATCTCGCGAACGGATGAACCAATCCGCAAAATTTCTGTTGCATCTGAAAGTAGAAACTCGCCCGATTACAACGGTAGATGTAGTTTTCCCCTAGACCGTTCTAGTTATTCGTTTCGAGCATCAGAACTGCGAAAATTTTGAGTTTCTCAAACGTTTCTTATCTCCAAACTGCCATATCTCGCGAACGGATTGATCAATCCGCAAAATTTCTGTTGCATCTGAAAGTAGAAACTCGCCCGATTACAACGGTATGCGCACTTTTCCCCTAGGCCGTTCTAGTTATTCGTGTCGAGCATCAGAACTGCGAAAATTTTGAGTTTCTCAAGCGTTTCTTACCTCCAAACTGCCATATCTCGCGAACGGATTGACCAGTCCGCGAAATTTCTGTTGCATCTGAAAGTAGAAACTCGCCCGATTACAACGATATGTGTAGTTTTCCCCTAGGCCGTTCCAGTTATTCGTTTCGAGCATCAGAACTGCGAAAATTTTGAGTTTCTCAAGCGTTTCTTACCTCCAAACTGCCATATCTCGCGAACGGATTGACCAATCCGCAAAATTTCTGTTGCATCTGACAGTAGAAACTCGCCCGATTACAACGGTAGGTGTAGTTTTCCCCTAGGAAGTTCTAGTTACTCGTTTCGAGCATCAAAACTGCGAAAATTTTGAGTTTCTCAAGCGTTTCTTATCTCCAAACTGCCATGTCACGCGAACGGATTGAGCAATCCGCAAAATTTCTGTGCCATCTGAAAGTAGAAACTCGCCCGATTACAACGGTATGCGTACTTCTCCCCTAGGCCGTTCTAGTCATTCGTTTCGAGCATCAGAACTGCGAAAATTTTGAGTTTCTCAAGCGTTTCTTATCTCCAAACTGCCATATCTCGCGAAAGGATTGACCAATCCGCAAAATTTCTGTTGCATCTGAAAGTAGAAACTCGCCCGATCACAACGGTATGAGCACTTTTCCCCTAGGCCGTTCTTGTTATTCGTTTCGAGCATCAGAACTGCCAATATTTTGAGTTTCTCAAGCGTTTCTTACTTCCAAACTGCCACATATCGCTAACGGATCGACCAATCCGCAAAATTTATGTTGCATCTGAAAGTAGAAACTCGCCCGATTACAACGGTATGCGCACTTTGCCCCTAGGCCGTTCTAGTTATTCGTGTCGAGCATCAGAACTGCGAAAATTTTGAGTTTCTCAAGCGTTTCTTACCTCCAAACAGCCATATCTCGCGAACGGATTGACCAATGCGCAAAGCTTCTGTTGCATCTGAAAGTAGAAACTCGCCCGATTACAACGGTATGCGCACTTTGCCCCTAGGCCGTTCTAGTTATTCGTGTCGAGCATCAGAACTGCGAAAATTTTGAGTTTCTCAAGCGTTTCTTACCTCCAAACTGCCATATCTCGCGAACGGACTGACAAATCCGCAAAATTTCTGTTGCATCTGAAAGTAGAAACTCGACCGATTACAACGGTATGCGCACTTTTCCCCTAGGCCGTTCTAGTTATTCGTGTCGAGCATCAGAACTGCGAAGATTTTGAGTTTCTCAAGCGTTTCTTACCTCCAAACTGCCATATCTCGCGAACGGATTGACCAATCCGCAAAATTTCTGTTGCATCTGAAAGTAGAAACTCGCCCGATTACAACGGTATGCGCACTTTTCCCCTAGGCCGTTCTAGTTATTCGTGTCGAGCATCAGAACTGCGAAAATTTTTAGTTTCTCAAGCGTTTCTTACCTCCAAACTGCCATATCTCGCGAACGGATTGATCAATGCGCAAAATTTCTGTTGCATCTAAAAGTAGAAACTCGCCCGATTACAACGGTATGCGTACTTTTCCCCTAGGCCGTTCTAGTTACTCGTTTCGAGCATCGGAACTGCGAAAATTTTGAGTTTCTCAAGCGTTTCTTACCTCCAAACTGCCATATCTCGCGAATGGATTGACCAATCCGCAAAATTTCTGTTGCTTCTGAAAGTAGAAACTCGCCCGATTACAACGGTATGCGCACTTTTCCCCTAGGCCGTTCTAGTTATTCGTATCGAGCATCAGAACTGCGAAAATTTTGAGTTTCTCAAACGTTTCTTACCTCCAAACTGCCATATCTCGCGAACGGATTGACCAATCCGCAAAATTTCTGTTGCTTCTGAAAGTAGAAACTCGCCCGATTACAACGGTAGGTGTAGTTTTCCCCTAGGCCGTTCTAGTTACTCGTTTCGAGCATCAAAACTGCGAACATTTTGAGTTTCTCAAGCGTTTCTTACATCCAAACGGCCATATCACGTGAACGGATTGACCAATCCGCATAATTTCTGTTGCATCTGAAAGTAGAAACTCGCCCGATTACAACGGTATGCGCACTTTTCCCCTAGGCCGTTCTTGTTATTCGTTTCGAGCATCAGAACTGCGAAAATTTTGAGTTTCTCAAGCGTTTCTTATCTCCAAACTGCCATATCTCGCGAACGGAGTGATCAATCCGCAAAATTTCTGTTGCATCTGAAAGTAGAAACTCGCCCGATTGCAACGGTAGGTGTAGTTTTCCCCTAGGCCGTTCCAGTTATTCATTTCGAGCATCAGAACTGCGAAAATTTTGAGTTTCTCAAGCGTTTCTTACCTCCAAACTGCCATATCTCGCGAACGGATTGAACAATCCGCAAAATTTCTGTTGCTTCTGAAAGTAGAAACTCGCCCGATTACAACGGTAGGTGTAGTTTTCCCCTAGGCCGTTCTAGTTACTCGTTTCGAGCATCAAAACTGCGAACATTTTGAGTTTCTCAAGCGTTTCTTATCTCCAAACTGCCATATCTCGCGAACGGATAGATCAATCCGCAAAATTTCTGTGCCATCTGAAAGTAGAAACTCGCCCGATTACAACGGTATGCGCACTTTTCCCCTAGGCCGTTCTAGTTATTCGTGTCGAGCATCAGAACTGCGAAAATTTTGAGTTTCTCAAGCGTTTCTTACCTCCAAACTGCCATATCTCGCGAACGGATTGACCAATCCGCAAAATTTCTGTTGCATCTGAAAGTAGAAACTCGCCCGATTACAACGGTATGCGCACTTTTCCCCTAGGCCGTTCTATTAATTCGTTTCGAGCAGCAGAACTGCGAAAATTTTGAGTTTCTCAAGCGTTTCTTACATCCAAACGGCCATATCACGCGAACGGATTGACCAATCCGCATGATTTCTGTTGCATCTGAAAGTAGAAACTCGCCCGATTACAACGATACGCGCACTTTTCCCCTAGGCCGTTCTAGTTATTCGTTTCGAGCATCAGAACTGCCAAAATTTTGAGTTTCTCAAGCGTTTCTTACTTCCAAACTGCCACATCTCGCGAACGGATCTACCAATCCGCAAAATTTCTGTTGCTTCTGAAAGTAGAAACTCGCCCGATTACAACGGTATGCGCACTTTTCCCCTAGGCCGTTCTAGTTATTCGTTTCGAGTATCAAAAATGCGAAAATTTTGAGTTTCTCAAGCGTTTCTTATCTCCAAACTGCCATATCTCGCGAAAGGATTGACCAATCCGCAAAATTTCTGTTGCATCTGAAAGTAGAAACTCGCCCGATCACAACGGTATGAGCACTTTTCCCCTAGGCCGTTCTTGTTATTCGTTTCGAGCATCAGAACTGCCAATATTTTGAGTTTCTCAAGCGTTTCTTACTTCCAAACTGCCACATATCGCTAACGGATCGACCAATCCGCAAAATTTATGTTGCATCTGAAAGTAGAAACTCGCCCGATTACAACGGTATGCGCACTTTGCCCCTAGGCCGTTCTAGTTATTCGTGTCGAGCATCAGAACTGCGAAAATTTTGAGTTTCTCAAGCGTTTCTTACCTCCAAACAGCCATATCTCGCGAACGGATTGACCAATGCGCAAAGCTTCTGTTGCATCTGAAAGTAGAAACTCGCCCGATTACAACGGTATGCGCACTTTGCCCCTAGGCCGTTCTAGTTATTCGTGTCGAGCATCAGAACTGCGAAAATTTTGAGTTTCTCAAGCGTTTCTTACCTCCAAACTGCCATATCTCGCGAACGGACTGACAAATCCGCAAAATTTCTGTTGCATCTGAAAGTAGAAACTCGACCGATTACAACGGTATGCGCACTTTTCCCCTAGGCCGTTCTAGTTATTCGTGTCGAGCATCAGAACTGCGAAGATTTTGAGTTTCTCAAGCGTTTCTTACCTCCAAACTGCCATATCTCGCGAACGGATTGACCAATCCGCAAAATTTCTGTTGCATCTGAAAGTAGAAACTCGCCCGATTACAACGGTATGCGCACTTTTCCCCTAGGCCGTTCTAGTTATTCGTGTCGAGCATCAGAACTGCGAAAATTTTTAGTTTCTCAAGCGTTTCTTACCTCCAAACTGCCATATCTCGCGAACGGATTGATCAATGCGCAAAATTTCTGTTGCATCTAAAAGTAGAAACTCGCCCGATTACAACGGTATGCGTACTTTTCCCCTAGGCCGTTCTAGTTACTCGTTTCGAGCATCGGAACTGCGAAAATTTTGAGTTTCTCAAGCGTTTCTTACCTCCAAACTGCCATATCTCGCGAATGGATTGACCAATCCGCAAAATTTCTGTTGCTTCTGAAAGTAGAAACTCGCCCGATTACAACGGTATGCGCACTTTTCCCCTAGGCCGTTCTAGTTATTCGTATCGAGCATCAGAACTGCGAAAATTTTGAGTTTCTCAAACGTTTCTTACCTCCAAACTGCCATATCTCGCGAACGGATTGACCAATCCGCAAAATTTCTGTTGCTTCTGAAAGTAGAAACTCGCCCGATTACAACGGTATGCGTACTTCTCCCCTAGTCCGTTCTAGTCATTCGTTTCGAGCATCAGAACTGCGAAAATTTTGAGTTTCTCAAGCGTTTCTTACATCCAAACGGCCATATCACGTGAACGGATTGACCAATCCGCATAATTTCTGTTGCATCTGAAAGTAGAAACTCGCCCGATTACAACGGTATGCGCACTTTTCCCCTAGGCCGTTCTTGTTATTCGTTTCGAGCATCAGAACTGCGAAAATTTTGAGTTTCTCAAGCGTTTCTTATCTCCAAACTGCCATATCTCGCGAACGGAGTGATCAATCCGCAAAATTTCTGTTGCATCTGAAAGTAGAAACTCGCCCGATTACAACGGTAGGTGTAGTTTTCCCCTAGGCCGTTCCAGTTATTCATTTCGAGCATCAGAACTGCGAAAATTTTGAGTTTCTCAAGCGTTTCTTACCTCCAAACTGCCATATCTCGCGAACGGATTGAACAATCCGCAAAATTTCTGTTGCTTCTGAAAGTAGAAACTCGCCCGATTACAACGGTAGGTGTAGTTTTCCCCTAGGCCGTTCTAGTTACTCGTTTCGAGCATCAAAACTGCGAACATTTTGAGTTTCTCAAGCGTTTCTTATCTCCAAACTGCCATATCTCGCGAACGGATAGATCAATCCGCAAAATTTCTGTGCCATCTGAAAGTAGAAACTCGCCCGATTACAACGGTATGCGCACTTTTCCCCTAGGCCGTTCTAGTTATTCGTGTCGAGCATCAGAACTGCGAAAATTTTGAGTTTCTCAAGCGTTTCTTACCTCCAAACTGCCATATCTCGCGAACGGATTGACCAATCCGCAAAATTTCTGTTGCATCTGAAAGTAGAAACTCGCCCGATTACAACGGTATGCGCACTTTTCCCCTAGGCCGTTCTATTAATTCGTTTCGAGCAGCAGAACTGCGAAAATTTTGAGTTTCTCAAGCGTTTCTTACATCCAAACGGCCATATCACGCGAACGGATTGACCAATCCGCATGATTTTTGTTGCATCTGAAAGTAGAAACTCGCCCGATTACAACGATATGCGCACTTTTCCCCTAGGCCGTTCTAGTTATTCGTTTCGAGCATCAGAACTGCCAAAATTTTGAGTTTCTCAAGCGTTTCTTACTTCCAAACTGCCACATCTCGCGAACGGATCTACCAATCCGCAAAATTTCTGTTGCATCTGAAAGTAGAAACTCGCCCGATTACAACGGTATACGCACTTTTCCCCTAGGCCGTTCTAGTTATTCGTGTCGAGCATCAGAACTGCGAAAATTTTGAGTTTCTCAAGCGTTTCTTATCTCCAAACTGCCATATCTCGCGAACGGATTGATCAACCCGCAAAATTTCTGTTGCATCTGAAAGTAGAAACTCGCCCGATTACAACGGTATGCGCACTTTTCCCCTAGGCCGTTCTAGTTATTCGTTTCGAGCATCAGAAATGCGAAAATTTTGAGGTTCTCAAGCGTTTCTTAAATCCAAACGGCCATATCTCGCGAACGGATTGACTAATCCGCAAAATTTCTGTTGCATCTGAAAGTAGAAACTCACCCGATTTCAACGGTATGCGCACTTTTCCCCTAGGCCGTTCTAGTTATTCGTTTCGAGCATCAGAACTGCGAAAATTTTGAGTTTCTCAAGCGTTTCTTACATCCAAACGGCCATATCACGCGAACGGATTGACCAATCCGCATAATTTCTGTTGCATCTGAAAGTAGAAACTCGCCCGATTACAACGATATGCGCACTTTTCCCCTAGGCCGTTCTAGGTATTCGTTTCGAGCATCAGAACTGCCAAAATTTTGAGTTTCTCAAGCGTTTCTTACTTCCAAACTGCCACATCTCGCGAACGGATTGACCAATCCGCAAAATTTCTGTTGCATCTGAAAGTAGAAACTCGCCCGATTACAACGGTATGCGCACTTTTCCCCTAGGCGGTTCTAGTTACTCGTTTCGAGCATCAGAACTGCGAAAATTTTGAGTTTCTCAAGCGTTTCTTACCTCCAAACTGCCATATCTCACGAACGGATTGACCAATCCGCAAAATTTCTGTTGCATCTTAAAGTAGAAACTCGCCCGATTACAACGGTATGCGCACTTTTCCCCTAGGCCGTTCTAGTTATTCGTGTCGAGCATCAGAACTGCGAAAATTTTGAGTTTCTCAAGCGTTTCTTACCTCCAAACTGCCATATCTCGCGAACGGATTGACCAATCCGCAAAATTTCTGTTGTATCTGAAAGTAGAAACTCGCCCGATTACAACGGTATGCGCACTTTTCCCCTAGGCCGTTCTAGTTATTCGTGTCGAGCATCACAACTGCGAAAATTTTGAGTTTCTCAAGCGTTTCTTACCTCCAAACTGCCATATCTCGCGAACGGATTGACCAATCCGCAAAATTTCTGTTGCATCTGAAAGTAGAAACTCGCCCGATTACAACGGTATGCGCACTTTTCCCCTAGGCCGTTCTAGTTATTCGTTTCGAGCATCAGAACTGCGAAAATTTTGAGTTTCTCAAGCGTTTCTTACATCCAAACGGCCATATCACGCGAACGGATTGACCAATCCGCATAATTTCTGTTGCATCTGAAAGTAGAAACTCGCCCGATTACAACGATATGCGCACTTTTCCCCTAGGCCGTTCTAGGTATTCGTTTCGAGCATCAGAACTGCCAAAATTTTGAGTTTCTCAAGCGTTTCTTACTTCCAAACTGCCACATCTCGCGAACGGATTGACCAATCCGCAAAATTTCTGTTGCATCTGAAAGTAGAAACTCGCCCGATTACAACGGTATGCGCACTTTTCCCCTAGGCCGTTCTAGTTATTCGTGTCGAGCATCAGAACTGCGAAAATTTTGAGTTTCTCAAGCGTTTCCTATCTCCAAACTGCCATATCTCGCGAACGGATTGATCAATCCGCAAAATTTCTGTTGCATCTGAAAGTAGAAACTCGCCCGATTACAACGGTATGCGCACTTTTCCCCTAGGCGGTTCTAGTTATTCGTTTCGAGCATCAGAACTGCGAAAATTTTGAGTTTCTCAAGCGTTTCTTACCTCCAAACTGCCATATCTCACGAACGGATTGACCAATCCGCAAAATTTCTGCTACATCTTAAAGTAGAAACTCGCCCGATTACAACGGTATGCGCACTTTTCCCCTAGGCCGTTCTACTTATTCGTGTCGAGCATCAGAACTGCGAAAATTTTGAGTTTCTCAAGCGTTTCTTACCTCCAAACTGCCATATCTCGCGAACGGATTGACCAATCCGCAAAATTTCTGTAGTATCTGAAAGTAGAAACTCGCCCGATTACAACGGTATGCGCACTTTTCCCCTAGGCCGTTCTATTTATTCGTATCGAGCATCAGAAATGCGAAAATTTTGAGTTTCTCAAGCGTTTCTTACCTCCAAACTGCCATATCTCGCGAACGGATTGACCAATCCGCACAATTTCTGTTGCATCTGAAAGTAGAAACTCGCCCGATTACAACGGTAGGTGTAGTTTTCCCCTAGGCCGTTCCAGGTATTCATTTCGAGCATCAGAACTGCGATAATTTTGAGTTTCTGAAGCGTTTCTTACCTCCAAACTGCCATATCTCGCGAACGGATTGACCAATCCGCAAAATTTCTGTTGCATCTGAAAGTAGAAACTCGCCCGATCACAACGGTATGAGCACTTTTCCCCTAGGCCGTTCTTGTTATTCGTTTCGAGCATCAGAACTGCGAAAATATTGAGTTTCTGAAGCGTTTCTTATCTCCAAACTGCCATATCTCGCGAACGGATTGACCAATCCGCAAAATTTCTGTTGCATCTGAAAGTAGAAACTCGCCCGATTACAACGGTATGCGCACTTTTCCCCTAGGCCGTTCTAGTTATTCGTTTCGAGTATCAAAAATGCGAAAATTTTGAGTTTCTCAAGCGTTTCTTATCTCCAAACTGCCATATCTCGCGAAAGGATTGACCAATCCGCAAAATTTCTGTTGCATCTGAAAGTAGAAACTAGCCCGATTACAACGGTATGCGCACTTTTCCCCTAGGCCGTTCTAGTTATTCGTATCGAGCATCAGAAATGCGAAAATTTTGAGTTTCTCAAGCGTTTCTTACATCCAAACGGCCACATATCGCTAACGGATCGACCAATCCGCAAAATTTATGTTGCATCTGAAAGTAGAAACTCGCCCGATTACAACGGTATGCGCACTTTGCCCCTAGGCCGTTCTAGTTATTCGTGTCGAGCATCAGAACTGCGAAAATTTTGAGTTTCTCAAGCGTTTCTTACCTCCAAACAGCCATATCTCGCGAACGGATTGACCAATGCGCAAAGCTTCTGTTGCATCTGAAAGTAGAAACTCGCCCGATTACAACGGTATGCGCACTTTGCCCCTAGGCCGTTCTAGTTATTCGTGTCGAGCATCAGAACTGCGAAAATTTTGAGTTTCTCAAGCGTTTCTTACCTCCAAACTGCCATATCTCGCGAACGGACTGACAAATCCGCAAAATTTCTGTTGCATCTGAAAGTAGAAACTCGACCGATTACAACGGTATGCGCACTTTTCCCCTAGGCCGTTCTAGTTATTCGTGTCGAGCATCAGAACTGCGAAGATTTTGAGTTTCTCAAGCGTTTCTTACCTCCAAACTGCCATATCTCGCGAACGGATTGACCAATCCGCAAAATTTCTGTTGCATCTGAAAGTAGAAACTCGCCCGATTACAACGGTATGCGCACTTTTCCCCTAGGCCGTTCTAGTTATTCGTGTCGAGCATCAGAACTGCGAAAATTTTTAGTTTCTCAAGCGTTTCTTACCTCCAAACTGCCATATCTCGCGAACGGATTGATCAATGCGCAAAATTTCTGTTGCATCTAAAAGTAGAAACTCGCCCGATTACAACGGTATGCGTACTATTCCCCTAGGCCGTTCTAGTTACTCGTTTCGAGCATCGGAACTGCGAAAATTTTGAGTTTCTCAAGCGTTTCTTACCTCCAAACTGCCATATCTCGCGAATGGATTGACCAATCCGCAAAATTTCTGTTGCTTCTGAAAGTAGAAACTCGCCCGATTACAACGGTATGCGCACTTTTCCCCTAGGCCGTTCTAGTTATTCGTATCGAGCATCAGAACTGCGAAAATTTTGAGTTTCTCAAACGTTTCTTACCTCCAAACTGCCATATCTCGCGAACGGATTGACCAATCCGCAAAATTTCTGTTGCTTCTGAAAGTAGAAACTCGCCCGATTACAACGGTATGCGTACTTCTCCCCTAGTCCGTTCTAGTCATTCGTTTCGAGCATCAGAACTGCGAAAATTTTGAGTTTCTCAAGCGTTTCTTACATCCAAACGGCCATATCACGTGAACGGATTGACCAATCCGCATAATTTCTGTTGCATCTGAAAGTAGAAACTCGCCCGATTACAACGGTATGCGCACTTTTCCCCTAGGCCGTTCTTGTTATTCGTTTCGAGCATCAGAACTGCGAAAATTTTGAGTTTCTCAAGCGTTTCTTATATCCAAACTGCCATATCTCGCGAACGGAGTGATCAATCCGCAAAATTTCTGTTGCATCTGAAAGTAGAAACTCGCCCGATTACAACGGTAGGTGTAGTTTTCCCCTAGGCCGTTCCAGTTATTCATTTCGAGCATCAGAACTGCGAAAATTTTGAGTTTCTCAAGCGTTTCTTACCTCCAAACTGCCATATCTCGCGAACGGATTGAACAATCCGCAAAATTTCTGTTGCTTCTGAAAGTAGAAACTCGCCCGATTACAACGGTAGGTGTAGTTTTCCCCTAGGCCGTTCTAGTTACTCGTTTCGAGCATCAAAACTGCGAACATTTTGAGTTTCTCAAGCGTTTCTTATCTCCAAACTGCCATATCTCGCGAACGGATAGATCAATCCGCAAAATTTCTGTGCCATCTGAAAGTAGAAACTCGCCCGATTACAACGGTATGCGCACTTTTCCCCTAGGCCGTTCTAGTTATTCGTGTCGAGCATCAGAACTGCGAAAATTTTGAGTTTCTCAAGCGTTTCTTACCTCCAAACTGCCATATCTCGCGAACGGATTGACCAATCCGCAAAATTTCTGTTGCATCTGAAAGTAGAAACTCGCCCGATTACAACGGTATGCGCACTTTTCCCCTAGGCCGTTCTATTAATTCGTTTCGAGCAGCAGAACTGCGAAAATTTTGAGTTTCTCAAGCGTTTCTTACATCCAAACGGCCATATCACGCGAACGGATTGACCAATCCGCATGATTTCTGTTGCATCTGAAAGTAGAAACTCGCCCGATTACAACGATATGCGCACTTTTCCCCTAGGCCGTTCTAGTTATTCGTTTCGAGCATCAGAACTGCCAAAATTTTGAGTTTCTCAAGCGTTTCTTACTTCCAAACTGCCACATCTCGCGAACGGATCTACCAATCCGCAAAATTTCTGTTGCTTCTGAAAGTAGAAACTCGCCCGATTACAACGGTATGCGCACTTTTCCCCTAGGCCGTTCTAGTTATTCGTTTCGAGTATCAAAAATGCGAAAATTTTGAATTTCTCAAGCGTTTTTTACCTCCAAACTGCCATATCTCGCGAACGGATTAACCAATCCGCAAAATTTCTGTTGCATCTGAAAATAGAAACTCGCCCGATTACAACGGTATGAGCACTTTTCCCCTAGGCCGTTCTTGTTATTCGTTTCGAGCATCAGAACTGCGAAAATTTTGAGTTTCTCAAGCGTTTCTTACATCCAAACGGCCATATCACGCGAACGGATTGACCAATCCGCAAAATTTCTGTTGCATCTGAAAGTAGAAACTCGCCCGATTACAACGGTAGGTGTAGTTTTCCCCTAGGCCGTTCCAGTTATTCATTTCGAGCATCAGAACTGCGATAATTTTGAGTTTCTGAAGCGTTTCTTACCTCCAAACTGCCATATCTCGCGAACGGATTGATCAATCCGCAAAATTTCTGTTGCATCTGAAAGTAGAAACTCGCCCGATTACAACGGTAGGTGTAGTTTCCCCTAGGCCGTTCCAGTTATTCATTTCGAGCATCAGAACTGCGAAAATTTTGAGTCTCTCTAGCGTTTCTTACCTCCAAACTGCCATATCTCGCGAACGGATTGACCAATCCGCAAAATTTCTGTTGCTTCTGAAAGTAGAAACTCGCCCGATTACAACGGTATGCGCACTTTTCCCCTAGGCCGTTCTATTTATTCGTATCGAGCATCAGAAATGCGAAAATTTTGAGTTTCTCAAGCGTTTCTTACCTCCAAACTGCCATATCTCGCGAACGGATTGACCAATCCGCACAATTTCTGTTGCATCTGAAAGTAGAAACTCGCCCGATTACAACGGTAGGTGTAGTTTTCCCCTAGGCCGTTCCAGGTATTCATTTCGAGCATCAGAACTGCGATAATTTTGAGTTTCTGAAGCGTTTCTTACCTCCAAACTGCCATATCTCGCGAACGGATTGACCAATCCGCAAAATTTCTGTTGCTTCTGAAAGTAGAAACTCGCCCGATTGCAACGGTAGGTGTAGTTTTCCCCTAGGCCGTTCTAGTTATTCGTTTCGAGCATCAGAACTGCGAAAATTTTGAGTTTCTCAAGCGTTTCTTACCTCCAAACTGCCATATCTCGCGAACGGATTGACCAATCGGCAAAATTTCTGTTGCATCTGAAAGTAGAAACTCTCCCGATTACAACGGTATGCGTACTTCTCCCCTAGGCCGTTCTAGTCATTCGTTTCGAGCATCAGAACTGCGAAAATTTTGAGTTTCTCAAGCGTTTCTTATCTCCAAACTGCCATATCTCGCGAAAGGATTGACCAATCCGCAAAATTTCTGTTGCATCTGAAAGTAGAAACTCGCCCGATCACAACGGTATGAGCACTTTTCCCCTAGGCCGTTCTTGTTATTCGTTTCGAGCATCAGAACTGCGAAAATATTGAGTTTCTGAAGCGTTTCTTATCTCCAAACTGCCATATCTCGCGAACGGATTTATCAATCCGCAAAATTTCTGTTGCATCTGAAAGTAGAAACTCGCCCGATTACAACGGTAGGTGTAGTTTTCCCCTAGGCCGTTCTAGTTATTCGTTTCGAGCATCAGAACTGCGAAAATTTTGAGTTTCTCAAGCGTTTCTTACCTCCAAACTGCCATATCTCGCGAACGGATTGACCAATCCGCAAAATTTCTGTTGCATCTGAAAGCAGAAACTCGCCCGATTACAACGGTATGCGCACTTTTCCCCTAGGCCGTTCTAGTTATTCGTGTCGAGCATCAGAACTGCGAAAATTTTGAGTTTCTCAAGCGTTTCTTACCTCCAAACTGCCATATCTCGCGAACGGATTGACCAATCCGCAAAATTTCTGTTGCATCTGAAAGTAGAAACTCGCCCGATTACAACGGTAGGTGTAGTTTTTCCCTAGGCCGTTCCAGTTATTCATTTCGAGCATCAGAATTGCGAAAATTTTGAGTTTCTCAAGCGTTTCTTATCTCCAAACTGCCATATCTCGCGAACGGATTGATCAATCCGCAAAATTTCTGTTGCATCTGAATGTAGAAACTCGCCCGATTACAAGGGTAGGTGTAGTTTTCCCCTAGGCCGTTCTAGTTACTCGTTTCGAGCATCAAAACTGCGAACATTTTGAGTTTCTCAAGCGTTTCTTATCTCCAAACTGCCATATCTCGCGAACGGATTAACCAATCCGCAAAATTTCTGTTGCATCTGAAAGTAGAAACTCGCCCGATTACAACGGTATGCGCACTTTTCCCCTAGGCCGTTCTTGTTATTCGTTTCGAGCATCAGAACTGCGAAAATTTTGAGTCTCTCAAGCGTTTCTTACCTCCAAACTGCCATATCTCGCGAACGGATTGATCAATCCGCAAAATTTCTGTTGCTTCTGAAAGTAGAAACTAGCCCGATTACAACGGTATGCGCACTTTTCCCCTAGGCCGTTCTAGTTATTCGTATCGAGCATCAGAAATGCGAAAATTTTGAGTTTCTCAAGCGTTTCTTATCTCCAAACTGCCATATCTCGCGAACGGATTGATCAATCCGCAAAATTTCTGTTGCATCTGAAAGTAGAGACTCGCCCGATTACAACGGTATGCGCACTTTTCCCCTAGGCGGTTCTAGTTATTCGTTTCGAGCATCAGAACTGCGAAAATTTTGAGTGTCTCAAGCGTTTCTTACCTCCAAACTGCCCTATCTCGCGAACGGATTAATCAATCCGCAAAATTTCTGTTGCATCGGAAAGTAGAAACTCGCCCGATTACAACGGTATGCGCACTTTTCCCCTAGGCCGTTCTAGTTATTCGTTTCGAGCATCAAAAATGCGAAAATTTTGAGTTTCTCAAGCGTTTCTTACCTCCAAACTGCCATATCTCGCGAACGGATTGACCAATCCGCAAAATTTCTGTTGCTTCTGAAAGTAGAAACTCGCCCGATTACAACGGTATGCGCACTTTTCCCCTAGGCCGTTCTAGTTATTCGTTTCGAGCATCAAAAATGCGAAAATTTTGAGTTTCTCAAGCGTTTCTTACATCCAAACGTCCATATCACGCGAACGGATTGACCAATCCGCATAATTTCTGTTGCATCTGAAAGTAGAAACTCGCCCGATTACAACGGTAGGTGTAGTTTTCCCCTAGGCCGTTCTAGTTACTCGTTTCGAGCATCAAAACTGCGAACATTTTGAGTTTCTCAAGCGTTTCTTATCACCAAACTGCCATATCTCGCGAACGGATTAACCAATCCGCAAAATTTCTGTTGCATCTGAAAGTAGAAACTCGCCCGATTACAACGGTATGCGCACTTTTCCCCTAGGCCGTTCTTGTTATTCGTTTCGAGCATCAGAACTGCGAAAATTTTGAGTCTCTCAAGCGTTTCTTACCTCCAAACTGCCATATCTCGCGAACGGATTGATCAATCCGCAAAATTTCTGTTGCTTCTGAAAGTAGAAACTAGCCCGATTACAACGGTATGCGCACTTTTCCCCTAGGCCGTTCTAGTTATTCGTATCGAGCATCAGAAATGCGAAAATTTTGAGTTTCTCAAGCGTTTCTTATCTCCAAACTGCCATATCTCGCGAACGGATTGATCAATCCGCAAAATTTCTGTTGCATCTGAAAGTAGAGACTCGCCCGATTACAACGGTATGCGCACTTTTCCCCTAGGCGGTTCTAGTTATTCGTTTCGAGCATCAGAACTGCGAAAATTTTGAGTTTCTCAAGCGTTTCTTACCTCCAAACTGCCCTATCTCGCGAACGGATTAATCAATCCGCAAAATTTCTGTTGCATCTGAAAGTAGAAACTCGCCCGATTACAACGGTATGCGCACTTTTCCCCTAGGCCGTTCTTGTTATTCGTTTCGAGCATCAGAACTGCGAAAATTTTGAGTTTCTCAAGCGTTTCTTATCTCTAAACTGCCATATCTCGCGAACGGATTGATCAATCCGCAAAATTTCTGTTGCATCGGAAAGTAGAAGCTCGCCCGATTACAACGGTATGCGCACTTTTCCCCTAGGCCGTTCTAGTTATTCGTGTCGAGTATCAGAACTGCGAAAATTTTGAGTTTCTCAAGCGTTTCTTACCTCCAAACTGCCATATCTCGCGAACGGATTGACCAATCCGCAAAATTTCTGTTGCATCTGAAAGTAGAAACTCGCCCGATTACAACGGTATGCGCACTTTTCCCCTAGGCCGTTCTAGTTACTCGTTTCGAGCATCAAAACTGCGAAAATTTTTTGTTTCTCAAGCGTTTCTTATTTCCAAACTGCCATATCTCACGAACGGATTGAGCAATCCGCAAAATTTCTGTGCCATCTGAAGGTAGAAACTCGCCCGATTACAACGGTATGCGTACTTCTGCCCTAGGTCGTTCTAGTCATTCGTTTCGAGCATCAGAACTGCGAAAATTTTGAGTTTCTCAAGCGTTTCTTATCTCCAAACTGCCATATCTCGCGAAAGGATTGACCAATCCGCAAAATTTCTGTTGCATCTGAAAGTAGAAACTCGCCCGATTACAACGGTATGAGCACTTTTCCCCTAGGCCGTTCCAGTTATTCGTGTCGAGCATCAGAACTGCGAACATTTTGAGTTTCTCAAGCGTTTCTTACCTCCAAACTGCCATATCTCGCGAACGGATTGACCAATCCGCAAAATTTCTGTTGCATCTGAAAGTAGAAACTCGCCCGATTACAACGGTAGGTGTAGTTTTTCCCTAGGCCGTTCCAGTTATTCATTTCGAGCATCAGAATTGCGAAAATTTTGAGTTTCTCAAGCGTTTCTTATCTCCAAACTGCCATATCTCGCGAACGGATTGATCAATCCGCAAAATTTCTGTTGCATCTGAATGTAGAAACTCGCCCGATTACAAGGGTAGGTGTAGTTTTCCCCTAGGCCGTTCTAGTTACTCGTTTCGAGCATCAAAACTGCGAACATTTTGAGTTTCTCAAGCGTTTCTTATCTCCAAACTGCCATATCTCGCGAACGGATTAACCAATCCGCAAAATTTCTGTTGCATCTGAAAGTAGAAACTCGCCCGATTACAACGGTATGCGCACTTTTCCCCTAGGCCGTTCTTGTTATTCGTTTCGAGCATCAGAACTGCGAAAATTTTGAGTCTCTCAAGCGTTTCTTACCTCCAAACTGCCATATCTCGCGAACGGATTGATCAATCCGCAAAATTTCTGTTGCTTCTGAAAGTAGAAACTAGCCCGATTACAACGGTATGCGCACTTTTCCCCTAGGCCGTTCTAGTTATTCGTATCGAGCATCAGAAATGCGAAAATTTTGAGTTTCTCAAGCGTTTCTTACCTCCAAACTGCCATATCTCGCGAACGGATTGACCAATCGGCAAAATTTCTGTTGCATCTGAAAGTAGAAACTCTCCCGATTACAACGGTATGCGTACTTCTCCCCTAGGCCGTTCTAGTCATTCGTTTCGAGCATCAGAACTGCGAAAATTTTGAGTTTCTCAAGCGTTTCTTATCTCCAAACTGCCATATCTCGCGAAAGGATTGACCAATCCGCAAAATTTCTGTTGCATCTGAAAGTAGAAACTCGCCCGATCACAACGGTATGAGCACTTTTCCCCTAGGCCGTTCTTGTTATTCGTTTCGAGCATCAGAACTGCGAAAATATTGAGTTTCTGAAGCGTTTCTTATCTCCAAACTGCCATATCTCGCGAACGGATTTATCAATCCGCAAAATTTCTGTTGCATCTGAAAGTAGAAACTCGCCCGATTACAACGGTAGGTGTAGTTTTCCCCTAGGCCGTTCTAGTTATTCGTTTCGAGCATCAGAACTGCGAAAATTTTGAGTTTCTCAAGCGTTTCTTACCTCCAAACTGCCATATCTCGCGAACGGATTGACCAATCCGCAAAATTTCTGTTGCATCTGAAAGCAGAAACTCGCCCGATTACAACGGTATGCGCACTTTTCCCCTAGGCCGTTCTAGTTATTCGTGTCGAGCATCAGAACTGCGAAAATTTTGAGTTTCTCAAGCGTTTCTTACCTCCAAACTGCCATATCTCGCGAACGGATTGACCAATCCGCAAAATTTCTGTTGCATCTGAAAGTAGAAACTCGCCCGATTACAACGGTAGGTGTAGTTTTTCCCTAGGCCGTTCCAGTTATTCATTTCGAGCATCAGAATTGCGAAAATTTTGAGTTTCTCAAGCGTTTCTTATCTCCAAACTGCCATATCTCGCGAACGGATTGATCAATCCGCAAAATTTCTGTTGCATCTGAATGTAGAAACTCGCCCGATTACAAGGGTAGGTGTAGTTTTCCCCTAGGCCGTTCTAGTTACTCGTTTCGAGCATCAAAACTGCGAACATTTTGAGTTTCTCAAGCGTTTCTTATCTCCAAACTGCCATATCTCGCGAACGGATTAACCAATCCGCAAAATTTCTGTTGCATCTGAAAGTAGAAACTCGCCCGATTACAACGGTATGCGCACTTTTCCCCTAGGCCGTTCTTGTTATTCGTTTCGAGCATCAGAACTGCGAAAATTTTGAGTCTCTCAAGCGTTTCTTACCTCCAAACTGCCATATCTCGCGAACGGATTGATCAATCCGCAAAATTTCTGTTGCTTCTGAAAGTAGAAACTAGCCCGATTACAACGGTATGCGCACTTTTCCCCTAGGCCGTTCTAGTTATTCGTATCGAGCATCAGAAATGCGAAAATTTTGAGTTTCTCAAGCGTTTCTTATCTCCAAACTGCCATATCTCGCGAACGGATTGATCAATCCGCAAAATTTCTGTTGCATCTGAAAGTAGAGACTCGCCCGATTACAACGGTATGCGCACTTTTCCCCTAGGCGGTTCTAGTTATTCGTTTCGAGCATCAGAACTGCGAAAATTTTGAGTGTCTCAAGCGTTTCTTACCTCCAAACTGCCCTATCTCGCGAACGGATTAATCAATCCGCAAAATTTCTGTTGCATCGGAAAGTAGAAACTCGCCCGATTACAACGGTATGCGCACTTTTCCCCTAGGCCGTTCTAGTTATTCGTTTCGAGCATCAAAAATGCGAAAATTTTGAGTTTCTCAAGCGTTTCTTACCTCCAAACTGCCATATCTCGCGAACGGATTGACCAATCCGCAAAATTTCTGTTGCTTCTGAAAGTAGAAACTCGCCCGATTACAACGGTATGCGCACTTTTCCCCTAGGCAGTTCTAGTTATTCGTTTCGAGCATCAAAAATGCGAAAATTTTGAGTTTCTCAAGCGTTTCTTACATCCAAACGTCCATATCACGCGAACGGATTGACCAATCCGCATAATTTCTGTTGCATCTGAAAGTAGAAACTCGCCCGATTACAACGGTAGGTGTAGTTTTCCCCTAGGCCGTTCTAGTTACTCGTTTCGAGCATCAAAACTGCGAACATTTTGAGTTTCTCAAGCGTTTCTTATCACCAAACTGCCATATCTCGCGAACGGATTAACCAATCCGCAAAATTTCTGTTGCATCTGAAAGTAGAAACTCGCCCGATTACAACGGTATGCGCACTTTTCCCCTAGGCCGTTCTTGTTATTCGTTTCGAGCATCAGAACTGCGAAAATTTTGAGTCTCTCAAGCGTTTCTTACCTCCAAACTGCCATATCTCGCGAACGGATTGATCAATCCGCAAAATTTCTGTTGCTTCTGAAAGTAGAAACTAGCCCGATTACAACGGTATGCGCACTTTTCCCCTAGGCCGTTCTAGTTATTCGTATCGAGCATCAGAAATGCGAAAATTTTGAGTTTCTCAAGCGTTTCTTATCTCCAAACTGCCATATCTCGCGAACGGATTGATCAATCCGCAAAATTTCTGTTGCATCTGAAAGTAGAGACTCGCCCGATTACAACGGTATGCGCACTTTTCCCCTAGGCGGTTCTAGTTATTCGTTTCGAGCATCAGAACTGCGAAAATTTTGAGTTTCTCAAGCGTTTCTTACCTCCAAACTGCCCTATCTCGCGAACGGATTAATCAATCCGCAAAATTTCTGTTGCATCTGAAAGTAGAAACTCGCCCGATTACAACGGTATGCGCACTTTTCCCCTAGGCCGTTCTTGTTATTCGTTTCGAGCATCAGAACTGCGAAAATTTTGAGTTTCTCAAGCGTTTCTTATCTCTAAACTGCCATATCTCGCGAACGGATTGATCAATCCGCAAAATTTCTGTTGCATCGGAAAGTAGAAGCTCGCCCGATTACAACGGTATGCGCACTTTTCCCCTAGGCCGTTCTAGTTATTCGTGTCGAGTATCAGAACTGCGAAAATTTTGAGTTTCTCAAGCGTTTCTTACCTCCAAACTGCCATATCTCGCGAACGGATTGACCAATCCGCAAAATTTCTGTTGCATCTGAAAGTAGAAACTCGCCCGATTACAACGGTATGCGCACTTTTCCCCTAGGCCGTTCTAGTTACTCGTTTCGAGCATCAAAACTGCGAAAATTTTTTGTTTCTCAAGCGTTTCTTATTTCCAAACTGCCATATCTCACGAACGGATTGAGCAATCCGCAAAATTTCTGTGCCATCTGAAGGTAGAAACTCGCCCGATTACAACGGTATGCGTACTTCTGCCCTAGGTCGTTCTAGTCATTCGTTTCGAGCATCAGAACTGCGAAAATTTTGAGTTTCTCAAGCGTTTCTTATCTCCAAACTGCCATATCTCGCGAAAGGATTGACCAATCCGCAAAATTTCTGTTGCATCTGAAAGTAGAAACTCGCCCGATTACAACGGTATGAGCACTTTTCCCCTAGGCCGTTCCAGTTATTCGTGTCGAGCATCAGAACTGCGAACATTTTGAGTTTCTCAAGCGTTTCTTACCTCCAAACTGCCATATCTCGCGAACGGATTGACCAATCCGCAAAATTTCTGTTGCATCTGAAAGTAGAAACTCGCCCGATTACAACGGTAGGTGTAGTTTTTCCCTAGGCCGTTCCAGTTATTCATTTCGAGCATCAGAATTGCGAAAATTTTGAGTTTCTCAAGCGTTTCTTATCTCCAAACTGCCATATCTCGCGAACGGATTGATCAATCCGCAAAATTTCTGTTGCATCTGAATGTAGAAACTCGCCCGATTACAAGGGTAGGTGTAGTTTTCCCCTAGGCCGTTCTAGTTACTCGTTTCGAGCATCAAAACTGCGAACATTTTGAGTTTCTCAAGCGTTTCTTATCTCCAAACTGCCATATCTCGCGAACGGATTAACCAATCCGCAAAATTTCTGTTGCATCTGAAAGTAGAAACTCGCCCGATTACAACGGTATGCGCACTTTTCCCCTAGGCCGTTCTTGTTATTCGTTTCGAGCATCAGAACTGCGAAAATTTTGAGTCTCTCAAGCGTTTCTTACCTCCAAACTGCCATATCTCGCGAACGGATTGATCAATCCGCAAAATTTCTGTTGCTTCTGAAAGTAGAAACTAGCCCGATTACAACGGTATGCGCACTTTTCCCCTAGGCCGTTCTAGTTATTCGTATCGAGCATCAGAACTGCGAAAATTTTGAGTGTCTCAAGCGTTTCTTACCTCCAAACTGCCCTATCTCGCGAACGGATTAATCAATCCGCAAAATTTCTGTTGCATCGGAAAGTAGAAACTCGCCCGATTACAACGGTATGCGCACTTTTCCCCTAGGCCGTTCTAGTTATTCGTTTCGAGCATCAAAAATGCGAAAATTTTGAGTTTCTCAAGCGTTTCTTACCTCCAAACTGCCATATCTCGCGAACGGATTGACCAATCCGCAAAATTTCTGTTGCTTCTGAAAGTAGAAACTCGCCCGATTACAACGGTATGCGCACTTTTCCCCTAGGCCGTTCTAGTTATTCGTTTCGAGCATCAAAAATGCGAAAATTTTGAGTTTCTCAAGCGTTTCTTACATCCAAACGTCCATATCACGCGAACGGATTGACCAATCCGCATAATTTCTGTTGCATCTGAAAGTAGAAACTCGCCCGATTACAACGGTAGGTGTAGTTTTCCCCTAGGCCGTTCTAGTTACTCGTTTCGAGCATCAAAACTGCGAACATTTTGAGTTTCTCAAGCGTTTCTTATCACCAAACTGCCATATCTCGCGAACGGATTAACCAATCCGCAAAATTTCTGTTGCATCTGAAAGTAGAAACTCGCCCGATTACAACGGTATGCGCACTTTTCCCCTAGGCCGTTCTTGTTATTCGTTTCGAGCATCAGAACTGCGAAAATTTTGAGTCTCTCAAGCGTTTCTTACCTCCAAACTGCCATATCTCGCGAACGGATTGATCAATCCGCAAAATTTCTGTTGCTTCTGAAAGTAGAAACTAGCCCGATTACAACGGTATGCGCACTTTTCCCCTAGGCCGTTCTAGTTATTCGTATCGAGCATCAGAAATGCGAAAATTTTGAGTTTCTCAAGCGTTTCTTATCTCCAAACTGCCATATCTCGCGAACGGATTGATCAATCCGCAAAATTTCTGTTGCATCTGAAAGTAGAGACTCGCCCGATTACAACGGTATGCGCACTTTTCCCCTAGGCGGTTCTAGTTATTCGTTTCGAGCATCAGAACTGCGAAAATTTTGAGTTTCTCAAGCGTTTCTTACCTCCAAACTGCCCTATCTCGCGAACGGATTAATCAATCCGCAAAATTTCTGTTGCATCTGAAAGTAGAAACTCGCCCGATTACAACGGTATGCGCACTTTTCCCCTAGGCCGTTCTAGTTATTCGTGTCGAGTATCAGAACTGCGAAAATTTTGAGTTTCTCAAGCGTTTCTTACCTCCAAACTGCCATATCTCGCGAACGGATTGACCAATCCGCAAAATTTCTGTTGCATCTGAAAGTAGAAACTCGCCCGATTACAACGGTATGCGCACTTTTCCCCTAGGCCGTTCTAGTTACTCGTTTCGAGCATCAAAACTGCGAAAATTTTTTGTTTCTCAAGCGTTTCTTATTTCCAAACTGCCATATCTCACGAACGGATTGAGCAATCCGCAAAATTTCTGTGCCATCTGAAGGTAGAAACTCGCCCGATTACAACGGTATGCGTACTTCTGCCCTAGGCCGTTCTAGTCATTCGTTTCGAGCATCAGAACTGCGAAAATTTTGAGTTTCTCAAGCGTTTCTTATCTCCAAACTGCCATATCTCGCGAAAGGATTGACCAATCCGCAAAATTTCTGTTGCATCTGAAAGTAGAAACTCGCCCGATTACAACGGTATGAGCACTTTTCCCCTAGGCCGTTCCAGTTATTCGTGTCGAGCATCAGAACTGCGAACATTTTGAGTTTCTCAAGCGTTTCTTACCTCCAAACTGCCATATCTCGCGAACGGATTGACCAATCCGCAAAATTTCTGTTGCATCTAAAAGTAGAAACTCGCCCGATTACAACGGTATGCGTACTTTTCCCCTAGGCCGTTCTAGTTACTCGTTTCGAGCATCAGAACTGCGAAAATTTTGAGTTTCTCAAGCGTTTCTTACCTCCAAACTGCCCTATCTCGCGAACGGATTAATCAATCCGCAAAATTTCTGTTGCATCTGAAAGTAGAAACTCGCCCGATTACAACGGTATGCGCACTTTTCCCCTAGGCCGTTCTTGTTATTCGTTTCGAGCATCAGAACTGCGAAAATTTTGAGTTTCTCAAGCGTTTCTTATCTCCAAACTGCCATATCTCGCGAACGGATTGATCAATCCGCAAAATTTCTGTTGCATCGGAAAGTAGAAACTCGCCCGATTACAACGGTATGCGCACTTTTCCCCTAGGCCGTTCTAGTTATTCGTTTCGAGCATCAAAAATGCGAAAATTTTGAGTTTCTCAAGCGTTTCTTACCTCCAAACTGCCATATCTCGCGAACGGATTGACCAATCCGCAAAATTTCTGTTGCTTCTGAAAGTAGAAACTCGCCCGATTACAACGGTATGCGCACTTTTCCCCTAGGACGTTCTAGTTATTCGTTTCGAGCATCAAAAATGCGAAAATTTTGAGTTTCTCAAGCGTTTCTTACATCCAAACGTCCATATCACGCGAACGGATTGACCAATCCGCATAATTTCTGTTGCATCTGAAAGTAGAAACTCGCCCGATTACAACGGTAGGTGTAGTTTTCCCCTAGGCCGTTCTAGTTACTCGTTTCGAGCATCAAAACTGCGAACATTTTGAGTTTCTCAAGCGTTTCTTATCTCCAAACTGCCATATCTCGCGAACGGATTAACCAATCCGCAAAATTTCTGTTGCATCTGAAAGTAGAAACTCGCCCGATTACAACGGTATGCGCACTTTTCCCCTAGGCGGTTCTAGTTATTCGTTTCGAGCATCAGAACTGCGAAAATTTTGAGTTTCTCAAGCGTTTCTTACCTCCAAACTGCCCTATCTCGCGAACGGATTAATCAATCCGCAAAATTTCTGTTGCATCTGAAAGTAGAAACTCGCCCGATTACAACGGTATGCGCACTTTTCCCCTAGGCCGTTCTTGTTATTCGTTTCGAGCATCAGAACTGCGAAAATTTTGAGTTTCTCAAGCGTTTCTTATCTCCAAACTGCCATATCTCACGAACGGATTGATCAATCCGCAAAATTTCTGTTGCATCGGAAAGTAGAAACTCGCCCGATTCCAACGGTATGCGCACTTTTCCCCTAGGCCGTTCTAGTTATTCGTTTCGAGCATCAAAAATGCGAAAATTTTGAGTTTCTCAAGCGTTTCTTACCTCCAAACTGCCATATCTCGCGAACGGATTGACCAATCCGCAAAATTTCTGTTGCTTCTGAAAGTAGAAACTCGCCCGATTACAACGGTATGCGCACTTTTCCCCTAGGCCGTTCTAGTTATTCGTTTCGAGCATCAAAAATGCGAAAATTTTGAGTTTCTCAAGCGTTTCTTACATCCAAACGTCCATATCACGCGAACGGATTGACCAATCCGCATAATTTCTGTTGCATCTGAAAGTAGAAACTCGCCCGATTACAACGGTAGGTGTAGTTTTCCCCTAGGCCGTTCTAGTTACTCGTTTCGAGCATCAAAACTGCGAACATTTTGAGTTTCTCAAGCGTTTCTTATCTCCAAACTGCCATATCTCGCGAACGGATTAACCAATCCGCAAAATTTCTGTTGCATCTGAAAGTAGAAACTCGCCCGATTACAACGGTATGCGCACTTTTCCCCTAGGCGGTTCTAGTTATTCGTTTCGAGCATCAGAACTGCGAAAATTTTGAGTTTCTCAAGCGTTTCTTACCTCCAAACTGCCCTATCTCGCGAACGGATTAATCAATCCGCAAAATTTCTGTTGCATCTGAAAGTAGAAACTCGCCCGATTACAACGGTATGCGCACTTTTCCCCTAGGCCGTTCTTGTTATTCGTTTCGAGCATCAGAACTGCGAAAATTTTGAGTTTCTCAAGCGTTTCTTATCTCCAAACTGCCATATCTCACGAACGGATTGATCAATCCGCAAAATTTCTGTTGCATCGGAAAGTAGAAGCTCGCCCGATTACAACGGTATGCGCACTTTTCCCCTAGGCCGTTCTAGTTATTCGTGTCGAGTATCAGAACTGCGAAAATTTTGAGTTTCTCAAGCGTTTCTTACCTCCAAACTGCCATATCTCGCGAACGGATTGACCAATCCGCAAAATTTCTGTTGCATCTGAAAGTAGAAACTCGCCCGATTACAACGGTATGCGCACTTTTCCCCTAGGCCGTTCTAGTTACTCGTTTCGAGCATCAAAACTGCGAAAATTTTTTGTTTCTCAAGCGTTTCTTATTTCCAAACTGCCATATCTCACGAACGGATTGAGCAATCCGCAAAATTGCTGTGCCATCTGAAGGTAGAAACTCGCCCGATTACAACGGTATGCGTACTTCTGCCCTAGGCCGTTCTAGTCATTCGTTTCGAGCATCAGAACTGCGAAAATTTTGAGTTTCTCAAGCGTTTCTTATCTCCAAACTGCCATATCTCGCGAAAGGATTGACCAATCCGCAAAATTTCTGTTGCATCTGAAAGTAGAAACTCGCCCGATTACAACGGTATGAGCTCTTTTCCCCTAGGCCGTTCCAGTTATTCGTGTCGAGCATCAGAACTGCGAACATTTTGAGTTTCTCAAGCGTTTCTTACCTCCAAACTGCCATATCTCGCGAACGGATTGACCAATCCGCAAAATTTCTGTTGCATCTGAAAGTAGAAACTCGCCCGATTACAACGGTATGCGCACTTTTCCCCTAGGCCGTTCTAGTTACTCGTTTCGAGCATCAAAACTGCGAAAATTTTTTGTTTCTCAAGCGTTTCTTATTTCCAAACTGCCATATCTCACGAACGGATTGAGCAATCCGCAAAATTTCTGTGCCATCTGAAGGTAGAAACTCGCCCGATTACAACGGTATGCGTACTTCTGCCCTAGGCCGTTCTAGTCATTCGTTTCGAGCATCAGAACTGCGAAAATTTTGAGTTTCTCAAGCGTTTCTTATCTCCAAACTGCCATATCTCGCGAAAGGATTGACCAATCCGCAAAATTTCTGTTGCATCTGAAAGTAGAAACTCGCCCGATTACAACGGTATGAGCACTTTTCCCCTAGGCCGTTCCAGTTATTCGTGTCGAGCATCAGAACTGCGAACATTTTGAGTTTCTCAAGCGTTTCTTACCTCCAAACTGCCATATCTCGCGAACGGATTGACCAATCCGCAAAATTTCTGTTGCATCTAAAAGTAGAAACTCGCCCGATTACAACGGTATGCGTACTTTTCCCCTAGGCCGTTCTAGTTACTCGTTTCGAGCATCAGAACTGCGAAAATTTTGAGTTTCTCAAGCGTTTCTTACCTCCAAACTGCCCTATCTCGCGAACGGATTAATCAATCCGCAAAATTTCTGTTGCATCTGAAAGTAGAAACTCGCCCGATTACAACGGTATGCGCACTTTTCCCCTAGGCCGTTCTTGTTATTCGTTTCGAGCATCAGAACTGCGAAAATTTTGAGTTTCTCAAGCGTTTCTTATCTCCAAACTGCCATATCTCGCGAACGGATTGATCAATCCGCAAAATTGCTGTGCCATCTGAAGGTAGAAACTCGCCCGATTACAACGGTATGCGTACTTCTGCCCTAGGCCGTTCTAGTCATTCGTTTCGAGCATCAGAACTGCGAAAATTTTGAGTTTCTCAAGCGTTTCTTATCTCCAAACTGCCATATCTCGCGAAAGGATTGACCAATCCGCAAAATTTCTGTTGCATCTAAAAGTAGAAACTCGCCCGATTACAACGGTATGCGTACTTTTCCCCTAGGCCGTTCTAGTTACTCGTTTCGAGCATCAGAACTGCGAAAATTTTGAGTTTCTCAAGCGTTTCTTACATCCAAACGTCCATATCACGCGAACGGATTGACCAATCCGCATAATTTCTGTTGCATCTGAAAGTAGAAACTCGCCCGATTACAACGGTAGGTGTAGTTTTCCCCTAGGCCGTTCTAGTTACTCGTTTCGAGCATCAAAACTGCGAACATTTTGAGTTTCTCAAGCGTTTCTTATCTCCAAACTGCCATATCTCGCGAACGGATTAACCAATCCGCAAAATTTCTGTTGCATCTGAAAGTAGAAACTCGCCCGATTACAACGGTATGCGCACTTTTCCCCTAGGCCGTTCTAGTTATTCGTTTCGAGCATCAAAAATGCGAAAATTTTGAGTTTCTCAAGCGTTTCTTACCTCCAAACTGCCATATCTCGCGAACGGATTGACCAATCCGCAAAATTTCTGTTGCTTCTGAAAGTAGAAACTCGCCCGATTACAACGGTATGCGCACTTTTCCCCTAGGCCGTTCTAGTTATTCGTTTCGAGCATCAAAAATGCGAAAATTTTGAGTTTCTCAAGCGTTTCTTACATCCAAACGTCCATATCACGCGAACGGATTGACCAATCCGCATAATTTCTGTTGCATCTGAAAGTAGAAACTCGCCCGATTACAACGGTATGCGCACTTTTCCCCTAGGCCGTTCTTGTTATTCGTTTCGAGCATCAGAACTGCGAAAATTTTGAGTTTCTCAAGCGTTTCTTATCTCCAAACTGCCATATCTCACGAACGGATTGATCAATCCGCAAAATTTCTGTTGCATCGGAAAGTAGAAGCTCGCCCGATTACAACGGTATGCGCACTTTTCCCCTAGGCCGTTCTAGTTATTCGTGTCGAGTATCAGAACTGCGAAAATTTTGAGTTTCTCAAGCGTTTCTTACCTCCAAACTGCCATATCTCGCGAACGGATTGACCAATCCGCAAAATTTCTGTTGCATCTGAAAGTAGAAACTCGCCCGATTACAACGGTATGCGCACTTTTCCCCTAGGCCGTTCTAGTTACTCGTTTCGAGCATCAAAACTGCGAAAATTTTTTGTTTCTCAAGCGTTTCTTATTTCCAAACTGCCATATCTCACGAACGGATTGAGCAATCCGCAAAATTGCTGTGCCATCTGAAGGTAGAAACTCGCCCGATTACAACGGTATGCGTACTTCTGCCCTAGGCCGTTCTAGTCATTCGTTTCGAGCATCAGAACTGCGAAAATTTTGAGTTTCTCAAGCGTTTCTTATCTCCAAACTGCCATATCTCGCGAAAGGATTGACCAATCCGCAAAATTTCTGTTGCATCTGAAAGTAGAAACTCGCCCGATTACAACGGTATGAGCTCTTTTCCCCTAGGCCGTTCCAGTTATTCGTGTCGAGCATCAGAACTGCGAACATTTTGAGTTTCTCAAGCGTTTCTTACCTCCAAACTGCCATATCTCGCGAACGGATTGACCAATCCGCAAAATTTCTGTTGCATCTGAAAGTAGAAACTCGCCCGATTACAACGGTATGCGCACTTTTCCCCTAGGCCGTTCTAGTTACTCGTTTCGAGCATCAAAACTGCGAAAATTTTTTGTTTCTCAAGCGTTTCTTATTTCCAAACTGCCATATCTCACGAACGGATTGAGCAATCCGCAAAATTTCTGTGCCATCTGAAGGTAGAAACTCGCCCGATTACAACGGTATGCGTACTTCTGCCCTAGGCCGTTCTAGTCATTCGTTTCGAGCATCAGAACTGCGAAAATTTTGAGTTTCTCAAGCGTTTCTTATCTCCAAACTGCCATATCTCGCGAAAGGATTGACCAATCCGCAAAATTTCTGTTGCATCTGAAAGTAGAAACTCGCCCGATTACAACGGTATGAGCACTTTTCCCCTAGGCCGTTCCAGTTATTCGTGTCGAGCATCAGAACTGCGAACATTTTGAGTTTCTCAAGCGTTTCTTACCTCCAAACTGCCATATCTCGCGAACGGATTGACCAATCCGCAAAATTTCTGTTGCATCTAAAAGTAGAAACTCGCCCGATTACAACGGTATGCGTACTTTTCCCCTAGGCCGTTCTAGTTACTCGTTTCGAGCATCAGAACTGCGAAAATTTTGAGTTTCTCAAGCGTTTCTTACCTCCAAACTGCCCTATCTCGCGAACGGATTAATCAATCCGCAAAATTTCTGTTGCATCTGAAAGTAGAAACTCGCCCGATTACAACGGTATGCGCACTTTTCCCCTAGGCCGTTCTTGTTATTCGTTTCGAGCATCAGAACTGCGAAAATTTTGAGTTTCTCAAGCGTTTCTTATCTCCAAACTGCCATATCTCGCGAACGGATTGATCAATCCGCAAAATTTCTGTTGCATCGGAAAGTAGAAACTCGCCCGATTACAACGGTATGCGCACTTTTCCCCTAGGCCGTTCTAGTTATTCGTTTCGAGCATCAAAAATGCGAAAATTTTGAGTTTCTCAAGCGTTTCTTACCTCCAAACTGCCATATCTCGCGAACGGATTGACCAATCCGCAAAATTTCTGTTGCTTCTGAAAGTAGAAACTCGCCCGATTACAACGGTATGCGCACTTTTCCCCTAGGCCGTTCTAGTTATTCGTTTCGAGCATCAAAAATGCGAAAATTTTGAGTTTCTCAAGCGTTTCTTACATCCAAACGTCCATATCACGCGAACGGATTGACCAATCCGCATAATTTCTGTTGCATCTGAAAGTAGAAACTCGCCCGATTACAACGGTAGGTGTAGTTTTCCCCTAGGCCGTTCTAGTTACTCGTTTCGAGCATCAAAACTGCGAACATTTTGAGTTTCTCAAGCGTTTCTTATCTCCAAACTGCCATATCTCGCGAACGGATTAACCAATCCGCAAAATTTCTGTTGCATCTGAAAGTAGAAACTCGCCCGATTACAACGGTATGCGCACTTTTCCCCTAGGCCGTTCTTGTTATTCGTTTCGAGCATCAGAACTGCGAAAATTTTGAGTCTCTCAAGCGTTTCTTACCTCCAAACTGCCATATCTCGCGAACGGATTGATCAATCCGCAAAACTTCTGTTGCTTCTGAAAGTAGAAACTAGCCCGATTACAACGGTATGCGCACTTTTCCCCTAGGCCGTTCTAGTTATTCGTATCGAGCATCAGAAATGCGAAAATTTTGAGTTTCTCAAGCGTTTCTTATCTCCAAACTGCCATATCTCGCGAACGGATTAATCAATCCGCAAAATTTCTGTTGCATCTGAAAGTAGAGACTCGCCCGATTACAACGGTATGCGCACTTTTCCCCTAGGCCGTTCTTGTTATTCGTTTCGAGCATCAGAACTGCGAAAATTTTGAGTTTCTCAAGCGTTTCTTATCTCCAAACTGCCATATCTCGCGAACGGATTGATCAATCCGCAAAATTTCTGTTGCATCGGAAAGTAGAAACTCGCCCGATTACAACGGTATGCGCACTTTTCCCCTAGGCCGTTCTAGTTATTCGTGTCGAGTATCAGAACTGCGAAAATTTTGAGTTTCTCAAGCGTTTCTTACCTCCAAACTGCCATATCTCGCGAACGGATTGACCAATCCGCAAAATTTCTGTTGCATCTGAAAGTAGAAACTCGCCCGATTACAACGGTATGCGCACTTTTCCCCTAGGCCGTTCTAGTTACTCGTTTCGAGCATCAAAACTGCGAAAATTTTGAGTTTCTCAAGCGTTTCTTATTTCCAAACTGCCATATCTCACGAACGGATTGAGCAATCCGCAAAATTTCTGTGCCATCTGAAGGTAGAAACTCGCCCGATTACGGTATGCGTACTTCTGCCCTAGGCCGTTCTAGTCATTCGTTTCGAGCATCAGAACTGCGAAAATTTTGAGTTTCTCAAGCGTTTCTTATCTCCAAACTGCCATATCTCGCGAACGGATTGATCAATCCGCAAAATTTCTGTTGCATCGGAAAGTAGAAACTCGCCCGATTACAACGGTATGCGCACTTTTCCCCTAGGCCGTTCTAGTTATTCGTGTCGAGCATCAGAACTGCGAAAATTTTGAGTTTCTCAAGCGTTTCTTACATCCAAACTGCCATATCTCGCGAACGGATTAACCAATCCGCAAAATTTCTGTTGCATCTGAAAGTAGAAACTCGCCCGATTACAACGGTATGCGCACTTTTCCCCTAGGCCGTTCTAGTTACTCGTTTCGAGCATCAAAACTGCGAAAATTTTGAGTTTCTCAAGCGTTTCTTATTTCCAAACTGCCATATCTCACGAACGGATTGAGCAATCCGCAAAATTTCTGTGCCATCTGAAAGTAGAAACTCGCCCGATTACAACGGTATGCGTACTTCTCCCCTAGGCCGTTCTAGTCATTCGTTTCGAGCATCAGAACTGCGAAAATTTTGAGTTTCTCAAGCGTTTCTTACATCCAAACTGCCATATCTCGCGAACGGATTGACCAATCCGCAAAATTTCTGTTGCATCTGAAAGTAGAAACTCGCCCGATTACAACGGTAGGTGTAGTTTTCCCCTAGGCCGTTCTAGTTATTCGTTTCGAGCATCAGAACTGCGAAAATTTTGAGTTTCTCAAGCGTTTCTTACCTCCAAACTGCCATATCTCGCGAACGGATTGACCAATCCGCAAAATTTCTGTTGCATCTGAAAGCAGAAACTCGCCCGATTACAACGGCATGCGCACTTTTCCCCTAGGCCGTTCTAGTTATTCGTGTCGAGCATCAGAACTGCGAAAATTATGAGTTTCTCAAGCGTTTCTTACCTCCAAACTGCCATATCTCGCGAACGGATTGACCAATCCGCAAAATTTATGTTGCATCTGAAAGTAGAAACTCGCCCGATTACAACGGTAGGTGTAGTTTTCCCCTAGGCCGTTGCAGTTATTCATTTCGAGCATCAGAACTGCGAAAATTTTGAGTTTCTCAAGCGTTTCTTATCTCCAAACTGCCATATCTCGCGAACGGATTGATCAATCCGCAAAATTTCTGTTGCATCTGAATGTAGAAACTCGCCCGATTACAAGGGTAGGTGTAGTTTTCCCCTAGGCCGTTCCAGTTATTCATTTCGAGCATCAGAACTGCGAAAATTTTGAGTTTCTCAAGCGTTTCTTACCACCAAACTGCCATATCTCGAGAACGGATTGACCAATCCGCAAAATTTCTGTTGCTTCTGAAAGTAGAAACTCGCCCGATTACAACGGTATGCGCACTTTTCCCCTAGGCCGTTCTAGTTATTCGTTTCGAGCATCAAAAATGCGAAAATTTTGAGTTTCTCAAGCGTTTCTTACATCCAAACGTCCATATCACGCGAACGGATTGACCAATCCGCATAATTTCTGTTGCATCTGAAAGTAGAAACTCGCCCGATTACAACGGTAGGTGTAGTTTTCCCCTAGGCCGTTCTAGTTACTCGTTTCGAGCATCAAAACTGCGAACATTTTGAGTTTCTCAAGCGTTTCTTATCTCCAAACTGACATATCTCGCGAACGGATTAACCAATCCGCAAAATTTCTGTTGCATCTGAAAGTAGAAACTCGCCCGATTACAACGGTATGCGCACTTTTCCCCTAGGCCGTTCTTGTTATTCGTTTCGAGCATCAGAACTGCGAAAATTTTGAGTTTCTCAAGCGTTTCTTATCTCCAAACTGCCATATCTCGCGAACGGATTGATCAATCCGCAAAATTTCTGTTGCATCTGAAAGTAGAGACTCGCCCGATTACAACGGTATGCGAACTTTTCCCCTAGGCGGTTCTAGTTATTCGTTTCGAGCATCAGAACTGCGAAAATTTTGAGTTTCTCAAGCGTTTCTTACCTCCAAACTGCCATATCTCGCGAACGGATTAATCAATCCGCAAAATTTCTGTAGCATCTGAAAGCAGAAACTCGCCCGATTACAACGGTATGCGCACTTTTCCCCTAGGCCGTTCTTGTTATTCGTTTCGAGCATCAGAACTGCGAAAATTTTGAGTTTCTCAAGCGTTTCTTATCTCCAAACTGCCATATCTCGCGAACGGATTGATCAATCCGCAAAATTTCTGTTGCATCGGAAAGTAGAAACTCGCCCGATTACAACGGTATGCGCACTTTTCCCCTAGGCCGTTCTAGTTATTCGTGTCGAGTATCAGAACTGCGAAAATTTTGAGTTTCTCAAGCGTTTCTTACCTCCAAACTGCCATATCTCGCGAACGGATTGACCAATCCGCAAAATTTCTGTTGCATCTGAAAGTAGAAACTCGCCCGATTACAACGGTATGCGCACTTTTCCCCTAGGCCGTTCTAGTTACTCGTTTGGAGCATCAGAACTGCGAAAATTTTGAGTTTCTCAAGCGTTTCTTATCTCCAAACTGCCATATCTCGCGAACGGATAGATCAATCCGCAAAATTTCTGTGCCATCTGAAAGTAGAAACTCGCCCGATTACAACGGTATGCGTACTTCTCCCCTAGGCTGTTCTAGTCATTCGTTTCGAGCATCAAAACTGCGAAAATTTTGAGTTTCTCAAGCGTTTCTTATTTCCAAACTGCCATATCTCACGAACGGATTGAGCAATCCGCAAAATTTCTGTGCCATCTGAAAGTAGAAACTCGCCCGATTACAACGGTATGCGTACTTCTGCCCTAGGCCGTTCTAGTCATTCGTTTCGAGCATCAGAACTGCGAAAATTTTGAGTTTCTCAAGCGTTTCTTATCTCCAAACTGCCATATCTCGCGAAAGGATTGACCAATCCGCAAAATTTCTGTTGCATCTGAAAGTAGAAACTCGCCCGATTACAACGGTATGAGCACTTTTCCCCTAGGCCGTTCCAGTTATACGTGTCGAGCATCAGAACTGCGAACATTTTGAGTTTCTCAAGCGTTTCTTACATCCAAACGGCCATATCACGCGAACGGATTGACCAATCCGCATAATTTCTGTTGCATCTGAAAGTAGAAACTCGCCCGATTACAACGATATGCGCACTTTTCCCCTAGGCCGTTCTAGTTATTCGTTTCGAGCATCAGAACTGCCAAAATTTTGAGTTTCTCAAGCGTTTCTTACCTCCAAACTGCCATATCTCGCGAACGGATTGACCAATCCGCAAAATTTCTGTTGCATCTGAAAGTAGAAACTCGCCCGATTACAACGGTAGGTGTAGTTTTCCCCTAGGCCGTTCTAGTTATTCGTTTCGAGCATCAGAACTGCGAAAATTTTGAGTTTCTCAAGCGTTTCTTACCTCCAAACTGCCATATCTCGCGAACGGATTGACCAATCCGCAAAATTTCTGTTGCATCTGAAAGCAGAAACTCGCCCGATTACAACGGCATGCGCACTTTTCCCCTAGGCCGTTCTAGTTATTCGTGTCGAGCATCAGAACTGCGAAAATTATGAGTTTCTCAAGCGTTTCTTACCTCCAAACTGCCATATCTCGCGAACGGATTGACCAATCCGCAAAATTTATGTTGCATCTGAAAGTAGAAACTCGCCCGATTACAACGGTAGGTGTAGTTTTCCCCTAGGCCGTTGCAGTTATTCATTTCGAGCATCAGAACTGCGAAAATTTTGAGTTTCTCAAGCGTTTCTTATCTCCAAACTGCCATATCTCGCGAACGGATTGATCAATCCGCAAAATTTCTGTTGCATCTGAATGTAGAAACTCGCCCGATTACAAGGGTAGGTGTAGTTTTCCCCTAGGCCGTTCCAGTTATTCATTTCGAGCATCAGAACTGCGAAAATTTTGAGTTTCTCAAGCGTTTCTTACCACCAAACTGCCATATCTCGAGAACGGATTGACCAATCCGCAAAATTTCTGTTGCTTCTGAAAGTAGAAACTCGCCCGATTACAACGGTATGCGCACTTTTCCCCTAGGCCGTTCTAGTTATTCGTTTCGAGCATCAAAAATGCGAAAATTTTGAGTTTCTCAAGCGTTTCTTACATCCAAACGTCCATATCACGCGAACGGATTGACCAATCCGCATAATTTCTGTTGCATCTGAAAGTAGAAACTCGCCCGATTACAACGGTAGGTGTAGTTTTCCCCTAGGCCGTTCTAGTTACTCGTTTCGAGCATCAAAACTGCGAACATTTTGAGTTTCTCAAGCGTTTCTTATCTCCAAACTGCCATATCTCGCGAACGGATTAACCAATCCGCAAAATTTCTGTTGCATCTGAAAGTAGAAACTCGCCCGATTACAACGGTATGCGCACTTTTCCCCTAGGCCGTTCTTGTTATTCGTTTCGAGCATCAGAACTGCGAAAATTTTGAGTTTCTCAAGCGTTTCTTATCTCCAAACTGCCATATCTCGCGAACGGATTGATCAATCCGCAAAATTTCTGTTGCATCTGAAAGTAGAGACTCGCCCGATTACAACGGTATGCGAACTTTTCCCCTAGGCGGTTCTAGTTATTCGTTTCGAGCATCAGAACTGCGAAAATTTTGAGTTTCTCAAGCGTTTCTTACCTCCAAACTGCCATATCTCGCGAACGGATTAATCAATCCGCAAAATTTCTGTAGCATCTGAAAGCAGAAACTCGCCCGATTACAACGGTATGCGCACTTTTCCCCTAGGCCGTTCTTGTTATTCGTTTCGAGCATCAGAACTGCGAAAATTTTGAGTTTCTCAAGCGTTTCTTATCTCCAAACTGCCATATCTCGCGAACGGATTGATCAATCCGCAAAATTTCTGTTGCATCGGAAAGTAGAAACTCGCCCGATTACAACGGTATGCGCACTTTTCCCCTAGGCCGTTCTAGTTATTCGTGTCGAGTATCAGAACTGCGAAAATTTTGAGTTTCTCAAGCGTTTCTTACCTCCAAACTGCCATATCTCGCGAACGGATTGACCAATCCGCAAAATTTCTGTTGCATCTGAAAGTAGAAACTCGCCCGATTACAACGGTATGCGCACTTTTCCCCTAGGCCGTTCTAGTTACTCGTTTGGAGCATCAGAACTGCGAAAATTTTGAGTTTCTCAAGCGTTTCTTATCTCCAAACTGCCATATCTCGCGAACGGATAGATCAATCCGCAAAATTTCTGTGCCATCTGAAAGTAGAAACTCGCCCGATTACAACGGTATGCGTACTTCTCCCCTAGGCTGTTCTAGTCATTCGTTTCGAGCATCAAAACTGCGAAAATTTTGAGTTTCTCAAGCGTTTCTTATTTCCAAACTGCCATATCTCACGAACGGATTGAGCAATCCGCAAAATTTCTGTGCCATCTGAAAGTAGAAACTCGCCCGATTACAACGGTATGCGTACTTCTGCCCTAGGCCGTTCTAGTCATTCGTTTCGAGCATCAGAACTGCGAAAATTTTGAGTTTCTCAAGCGTTTCTTATCTCCAAACTGCCATATCTCGCGAAAGGATTGACCAATCCGCAAAATTTCTGTTGCATCTGAAAGTAGAAACTCGCCCGATTACAACGGTATGAGCACTTTTCCCCTAGGCCGTTCCAGTTATACGTGTCGAGCATCAGAACTAAGAAACATTTTGAGTTTCTCAAGCGTTTCTTACATCCAAACGGCCATATCACGCGAACGGATTGACCAATCCGCATAATTTCTGTTGCATCTGAAAGTAGAAACTCGCCCGATTACAACGATATGCGCACTTTTCCCCTAGGCCGTTCTAGTTATTCGTTTCGAGCATCAGAACTGCCAAAATTTTGAGTTTCTCAAGCGTTTCTTACATCCAAACGGCCATATCACGCGAACGGATTGACCAATCCGCATAATTTCTGTTGCATCTGAAAGTAGAAACTCGCCCGATTACAACGATATGCGCACTTTCCCCTAGGCCGTTCTAGTTATTCGTTTCGAGCATCAGAACTGCAAAAATTTTGAGTTTCTCAAGCGTTTCTTACTTCCAAACTGCCATATCTCGCGAACGGATTGACCAATCCGCAAAATTTCTGTTGCATCTGAAAGTAGAAACTCGCCCGATTACAACGGTATGCGCTCTTTTGCCCTAGGCCGTTCTAGTTATTCGTGTCGAGCATCAGAACTGCGAAAATTTTGAGTTTCTCAAGCGTTTCTTACCTCCAAACTGCCATATCTCGCGAACGGATTAATCAATCCGCAAAATTTCTGTTGCATCTGAAAGTAGAAACTCGCCCGATTACAACGGTATGCGCACTTTTCCCCTAGGCCGTTCTAGTTACTCGTTTCGAGCATCAGAACTGCGAAAATTTTGAGTTTCTCAAGCGTTTCTTATCTCCAAACTGCCATATCTCGCGAACGGATTGATCAATCCGCAAAATTTCTGTTGCATCGGAAAGTAGAAACTCGCCCGATTACAACGGTATGCGCACTTTTCCCCTAGGCCGTTCTAGTTATTCGTGTCGAGCATCAGAACTGCGAAAATTTTGAGTTTCTCAAGCGTTTCTTACCTCCAAACTGCCATATCTCGCGAACGGATTAACCAATCCGCAAAATTTCTGTTGCATCTGAAAGTAGAAACTCGCCCGATTACAACGGTATGCGCACTTTTCCCCTAGGCCGTTCTACTTACTCGTTTCGAGCATCAAAACTGCGAAAATTTTGAGTTTCTCAAGCGTTTCTTATTTCCAAACTGCCATATCTCACGAACGGATTGAGCATTCCGCAAAATTTCTGTGCCATCTGAAAGTAGAAACTCGCCCGATTACAACGGTATGCGTACTTCTGCCCTAGGCCGTTCTAGTCATTCGTTTCGAGCATCAGAACTGCGAAAATTTTGAGTTTCTCAAGCGTTTCTTATCTCCAAACTGCCATATCTCGCGAAAGGATTGACCAATCCGCAAAATTTCTGTTGCATCTGAAAGTAGAAACTCGCCCGATTACAACGGTATGAGCACTTTTCCCCTAGGCCGTTCCAGTTATTCGTGTCGAGCATCAGAACTGCGAACATTTTGAGTTTCTCAAGCGTTTCTTACCTCCAAACTGCCATATCTCGCGAACGGATTGACCAATCCGCAAAATTTCTGTTGCATCTAAAAGTAGAAACTCGCCCGATTACAACGGTATGCGTACTTTTCCCCTAGGCCGTTCTAGTTACTCGTTTCGAGCATCAGAACTGCGAAAATTTTGAGTTTCTCAAGCGTTTCTTATCTCCAAACTGCCATATCTCGCGAACGGATTGATCAATCCGCAAAATTTCTGTGCCATCTGAAAGTAGAAACTCGCCCGATTACAACGGTATGCGTACTTCTCCCCTAGGCCGTTCTAGTCATTCGTTTCGAGCATCAGAACTGCGAAAATTTTGAGTTTCTCAAGCGTTTCTTACATCCAAACGGCCATATCACGCGAACGGATTGACCAATCCGCATAATTTCTGTTGCATCTGAAAGTAGAAACTCGCCCGATTACAACGATATGCGCACTTTTCCCCTAGGCCGTTCTAGTTATTCGTTTCGAGCATCAGAACTGCCAAAATTTTGAGTTTCTCAAGCGTTTCTTACTTCCAAACTGCCATATCTCGCGATCGGATTGTCCAATCCGCAAAATTTCTGTTGCATCTGAAAGTAGAAACTCGCCCGATTACAATGGTATGCGCACTTTTCCCCTAGGCCGTTCTTGTTATTCGTTTCGAGCATCAGAACTGCGAAAATATTGAGTTTCTGAAGCGTTTCTTATCTCCAAACTGCCATATCTCGCGAACGGATTTATCAATCCGCAAAATTTCTGTTGCATCTGAAAGTAGAAACACGCCCGATTACAACCGTAGGTGTAGTTTTCCCCTAGGCCGTTCCAGTTATTCATTTCGAGCATCAGAACTGCGAAAATTTTGAGTCTCTCTAGCGTTTCTTACCTCCAAACTGCCATATCTCGCGAACGGATTGATCAATCCGCAAAATTTCTGTTGCTTCTGAAAGTAGAAACTCGCCCGATTACAACGGTATGCGCACTTTTCCCCTAGGCCGTTCTAGTTATTCGTTTCGAGCATCAAAAATGCGAAAATTTTGAGTCTCTCAAGCGTTTCTTACCTCCAAACTGCCATATCTCGCGAACGGATTGACCAATCCGCAAAATTTCTGTTGCTTCTGAAAGTAGAAACTAGCCCGATTACAACGGTATGCGCACTTTTCCCCTAGGCCGTTCTAGTTATTCGTATCGAGCATCAGAAATGCGAAAATTTTGAGTTTCTCAAGCGTTTCTTATCTCCAAACTGCCATATCTCGCGAACGGATTGATCAATCCGCAAAATTTCTGTTGCATCGGAAAGTAGAAACTCGCCCGATTACAACGGTATGCGCACTTTTCCCCTAGGCGGTTCTAGTTATTCGTTTCGAGCATCAGAACTGCGAAAATTTTGAGTTTCTCAAGCGTTTCTTACCTCCAAACTGCCATATCTCGCGAACGGATTGACCAATCCGCAAAATTTCTGTTGCATCTGAAAGTAGAAACTCGCCCGATTACAACGGTAGGTGTAGTTTTCCCCTAGGCCGTTCTAGTTATTCGTTTCGAGCATCAGAACTGCGAAAATTTTGAGTTTCTCAAGCGTTTCTTACTTCCAAACTGCCACATCTCGCGAACGGATCGACCAATCCGCAAAATTTCTGTTGCATCTGAAAGTAGAAACTCGCCCGATTACAACGGTATGCGCACTTTGCCCCTAGGCCGTTCTAGTTATTCGTGTCGAGCATCAGAACTGCGAAAATTTTGAGTTTCATAAGCGTTTCTTAAATCCAAACGGCCATATCTCGCGAACGGATTGACCAATCCGCAAAATTTCTGTTGCATCTGAAAGTAGAAACTCGCCCGATTACAACGGTATGCGCACTTTTCCCCTAGGCCGTTCTATTTATTCGTTTCGAGCAGCAGAACTGCGAAAATTATGAGTTTCTCAAGCGTTTCTTACATCCAAACGGCCATATCACGCGAACGGATTGACCAATCCGCATAATTTCTGTTGCATCTGAGAGTAGAAACTCGCCCGATTATAACGATATGCGCACTTTTCCCCTAGGCCGTTCTAGTTATTCGTTTCGAGCATCAGAACTGCCAAAATTTTGAGTTTCTCAAGCGTTTCTTACTTCCAAACTGCCACATCTCGCGAACGGATCGACCAATCCGCAAAATTTATGTTGCATCTGAAAATAGAAACTCGCCCGATTACAACGGTATGCGCACTTTTCCCCTAGGCCGTTCTATTTATTCGTTTCGAGCAGCAGAACTGCGAAAATTTTGAGTTTCTCAAGCGTTTCTTACATCCAAACGGCCATATCACGCGAACGGATTGACCAATCCGCATAATTTCTGTTGCATCTGAGAGTAGAAACTCGCCCGATTATAACGATATGCGCACTTTTCCCCTAGGCCGTTCTAGTTATTCGTTTCGAGCATCAGAACTGCCAATATTTTGAGTTTCTCAAGCGTTTCTTACCTCCAAACAGCCATATCTCGCGAACGGATTGACCAATGCGCAAAGTTTCTGTTGCATCTGAAAGTAGAATCTCGCCCGATTACAACGGTATGCGCACTTTGCCCCTAGGCCGTTCTAGTTATTCGTGTCGAGCATCAGAACTGCGAAAATTTTGAGTTTCTCAAGCGTTTCTTACCTCCAAACTGCCATATCTCGCGAACGGACTGACCAATCCGCAAAATTTCTGTTGCATCTGAAAGTAGAAACTCGCCCGATTACAACGGTATGCGCACTTTTCCCCTAGGCCGTTCTAGTTATTCGTGTCGAGCATCAGAACTGCGAAGATTTTGAGTTTCTCAAGCGTTTCTTACCTCCAAACTGCCATATCTCGCGAACGGATTGACCAATCCGCAAAATTTCTGTCGCATCTGAAAGTAGAAACTCGCCCGATTACAACGGTATGCGTACTTCTCCCCTAGGCCGTTCTAGTCATTCGTTTCGATCATCAGAACTGCGAAAATTTTGAGTTTCTCAAGCGTTTCTTACATCCAAACGGCCATATCACGCGAACGGATTGACCAATCCGCAAAATTTCTGTTGCATCTGAAAGTAGAAACTCGCCCGATTACAACGGTATGCGCACTTTTCCCCTAGGCCATTCTAGTTACTCGTTTCGAGCATCAAAACTGCGAAAATTTTGAGTTTCTCAAGCGTTTCTTATTTCCAAACTGCCATATCTCACGAACGGATTGAGCAATCCGCAAAATTTCTGTGCCATCTGAAAGTAGAAACTCGCCCGATTACAACGGTATGCGTACTTCTGCCCTAGGCCGTTCTAGTCATTCGTTTCGAGCATCAGAACTGCGAAAATTTTGAGTTTCTCAAGCGTTTCTTATCTCCAAACTGCCATATCTCGCTAAAGGATTGACCAATCCGCAAAATTTCTGTTGCATCTGAAAGTAGAAACTCGCCCGATTACAACGGTATGAGCACTTTTCCCCTAGGCCGTTCCAGTTATTCGTGTCGAGCATCAGAACTGCGAACATTTTGAGTTTCTCAAGCGTTTCTTACCTCCAAACTGCCATATCTCGCGAACGGATTGACCATTCCGCAAAATTTCTGTTGCATCTAAAAGTAGAAACTCGCCCGATTACAACGGTATGCGTACTTTTCCCCTAGGCCGTTCTAGTTACTCGTTGCGAGCATCAGAACTGCGAAAATTTTGAGTTTCTCAAGCGTTTCTTATCTCCAAACTGCCATATCTCGCGAACGGATTGATCAATCCGCAAAATTTCTGTGCCATCTGAAAGTAGAAACTCGCCCGATTACAACGGTATGCGTACTTCTCCCCTAGGCCGTTCTAGTCATTCGTTTCGAGCATCAGAATTGCGAAAATTTTGAGTTCCTCAAGCGTTTCTTACATCCAAACGGCCATATCACGCGAACGGATTGACCAATCCGCATAATTTCTGTTGCATCTGAAAGTAGAAACTCGCCCGATTACAACGATATGCGCACTTTTCCCCTAGGCCGTTCTAGTTATTCGTTTCGAGCATCAGAACTGCCAAAATTTTGAGTTTCTCAAGCGTTTCTTACTTCCAAACTGCCACATCTCGCGAACGGATCGACCAATCCGCAAAATTTCTGTTGCATCTGAAAGTAGAAACTCGCCCGATTACAACGGTATGCGCACTTTGCCCCTAGGCCGTTCTAGTTATTCGTGTCGTGCATCAGAACTGCGAAAATTTTGAGTTTCTGAAGCGTTTCTTACCTCCAAACTGCCATATCTCGCGAACGGATTGACCAATCCGCAAAATTTCTGTTGCATCTGAAAGTAGAAACTCGCCCGATTACAACGGTATGCGCACTTTTCCCCTAGGCCGTTCTAGTTACTCGTTTCGAGCATCAGAACTGCGAAAATTTTGAGTTTCTCAAGCGTTTCTTATCTCCAAACTGCCATATCTCGCGAACGGATTGATCAATCCGCAAAATTTCTGTTGCATCTGAAAGTAGAAACTCGCCCGATTACAACGGTAGGTGTAGTTTTCCCCTAGGCCGTTCCAGTTATTCATTTCGAGCATCAGAACTGCGAATATTTTGAGTTTCTCAAGCGTTTCTTACATCCAAACTGCCATATCTCGCGAACGGATTGACCAATCCGCAAAATTTCTGTTGCATCTGAAAGTAGAAACTCGCCCGATTACAACGGTGTGCGCACTTTGCCCCTAGGCCGTTCTAGTTATTCGTGTCGAGCATCAGAACTGCGAAAATTTTGAGTTTCTCAAGCGTTTTTTACCTCCAAACTGCCATATCACGCGAACGGATTGACCAATCCGCATAATTTCTGTTGCATCTGAATGTAGAAACTCGCCCGATTACAACGATATGCGCACTTTTCCCCTAGGCCGTTCTAGTTATTCGTTTCGAGCACCAGAACTGCCAAAATTTTGAGTTTCTCAAGCGTTTCTTATCTCCAATCTGCCATATCTCGCGATCGGATTGACCAATCCGCAAAATTTCTGTTGCATCTGAAAGTAGAAACTCGCCCGATTACAACGGTAGGTGTAGTTTTCCCCTAGGCCGTTCTAGTTATTCGTTTCGAGCATCAGAACTGCGAAAATTTTGAGTTTCTCAAGCGTTTCTTACTTCCAAACTGCCACATCTCGCGAACGGATCGACCAATCCGCAAAATTTCTGTTGCATCTGAAAGTAGAAACTCGCCCGATTACAACGGTATGCGCACTTTGCCCCTAGGCCGTTCTAGTTATTCGTGTCGAGCATCAGAACTGCGAAAATTTTGAGTTTCATAAGCGTTTCTTAAATCCAAACGGCCATATCTCGCGAACGGATTGACCAATCCGCAAAATTTCTGTTGCATCTGAAAGTAGAAACTCGCCCGATTACAACGGTATGCGCACTTTTCCCCTAGGCCGTTCTATTTATTCGTTTCGAGCAGCAGAACTGCGAAAATTATGAGTTTCTCAAGCGTTTCTTACATCCAAACGGCCATATCACGCGAACGGATTGACCAATCCGCATAATTTCTGTTGCATCTGAGAGTAGAAACTCGCCTGATTATAACGATATGCGCACTTTTCCCCTAGGCCGTTCTAGTTATTCGTTTCGAGCATCAGAACTGCCAAAATTTTGAGTTTCTCAAGCGTTTCTTACTTCCAAACTGCCACATCTCGCGAACGGATCGACCAATCCGCAAAATTTATGTTGCATCTGAAAATAGAAACTCGCCCGATTACAACGGTATGCGCACTTTTCCCCTAGGCCGTTCTATTTATTCGTTTCGAGCAGCAGAACTGCGAAAATTTTGAGTTTCTCAAGCGTTTCTTACATCCAAACGGCCATATCACGCGAACGGATTGACCAATCCGCATAATTTCTGTTGCATCTGAGAGTAGAAACTCGCCCGATTATAACGATATGCGCACTTTTCCCCTAGGCCGTTCTAGTTATTCGTTTCGAGCATCAGAACTGCCAATATTTTGAGTTTCTCAAGCGTTTCTTACCTCCAAACAGCCATATCTCGCGAACGGATTGACCAATGCGCAAAGTTTCTGTTGCATCTGAAAGTAGAATCTCGCCCGATTACAACGGTATGCGCACTTTTCCCCTAGGCCGTTCTAGTTATTCGTGTCGAGCATCAGAACTGCGAAAATTTTGAGTTTCTCAAGCGTTTCTTACCTCCAAACTGCCATATCTCGCGAACGGACTGACCAATCCGCAAAATTTCTGTTGCATCTGAAAGTAGAAACTCGCCCGATTACAACGGTATGCGCACTTTTCCCCTAGGCCGTTCTAGTTATTCGTGTCGAGCATCAGAACTGCGAAGATTTTGAGTTTCTCAAGCGTTTCTTACCTCCAAACTGCCATATCTCGCGAACGGATTGACCAATCCGCAAAATTTCTGTCGCATCTGAAAGTAGAAACTCGCCCGATTACAACGGTATGCGTACTTCTCCCCTAGGCCGTTCTAGTCATTCGTTTCGATCATCAGAACTGCGAAAATTTTGAGTTTCTCAAGCGTTTCTTACATCCAAACGGCCATATCACGCGAACGGATTGACCAATCCGCATAATTTCTGTTGCATCTGAAAGTAGAAACTCGCCCGATTACAACGATATGCGCACTTTTCCCCTAGGCCGTTCTAGTTATTCGTTTCGAGCATCAGAACTGCCAAAATTTTGAGTTTCTCAAGCGTTTCTTATCTCCAATCTGCCATATCTCGCGATCGGATTGACCAATCCGCAAAATTTCTGTTGCATCTGAAAGTAGAAACTCGCCCGATTACAACGGTAGGTGTAGTTTTCCCCTAGGCCGTTCTAGTTATTCGTTTCGAGCATCAGAACTGCGAAAATTTTGAGTTTCTCAAGCGTTTCTTACTTCCAAACTGCCACATCTCGCGAACGGATCGACCAATCCGCAAAATTTCTGTTGCATCTGAAAGTAGAAACTCGCCCGATTACAACGGTATGCGCACTTTGCCCCTAGGCCGTTCTAGTTATTCGTGTCGAGCATCAGAACTGCGAAAATTTTGAGTTTCATAAGCGTTTCTTAAATCCAAACGGCCATATCTCGCGAACGGATTGACCAATCCGCAAAATTTCTGTTGCATCTGAAAGTAGAAACTCGCCCGATTACAACGGTATGCGCACTTTTCCCCTAGGCCGTTCTATTTATTCGTTTCGGGCAGCAGAACTGCGAAAATTATGAGTTTCTCAAGCGTTTCTTACATCCAAACGGCCATATCACGCGAACGGATTGACCAATCCGCATAATTTCTGTTGCATCTGAGAGTAGAAACTCGCCCGATTATAACGATATGCGCACTTTTCCCCTAGGCCGTTCTAGTTATTCGTTTCGAGCATCAGAACTGCCAAAATTTTGAGTTTCTCAAGCGTTTCTTACTTCCAAACTGCCACATCTCGCGAACGGATCGACCAATCCGCAAAATTTATGTTGCATCTGAAAATAGAAACTCGCCCGATTACAACGGTATGCGCACTTTTCCCCTAGGCCGTTCTATTTATTCGTTTCGAGCAGCAGAACTGCGAAAATTTTGAGTTTCTCAAGCGTTTCTTACATCCAAACGGCCATATCACGCGAACGGATTGACCAATCCGCATAATTTCTGTTGCATCTGAGAGTAGAAACTCGCCCGATTATAACGATATGCGCACTTTTCCCCTAGGCCGTTCTAGTTATTCGTTTCGAGCATCAGAACTGCCAATATTTTGAGTTTCTCAAGCGTTTCTTACTTCCAAACTGCCACATCTCGCTAACGGATCGACCAATCCGCAAAATTTATGTTGCATCTGAAAGTAGAAACTCGCCCGATTACAACGGTATGCGCACTTTGCCCCTAGGCCGTTCTAGTTATTCGTGTCGAGCATCAGAACTGCGAAAATTTTGAGTTTCTCAAGCGTTTCTTACCTCCAAACAGCCATATCTCGCGAACGGATTGACCAATGCGCAAAGTTTCTGTTGCATCTGAAAGTAGAAACTCGCCCGATTACAACGGTATGCGCACTTTGCCCCTACGCCGTTCTAGTTATTCGTGTCGAGCATCAGAACTGCGAAAATTTTGAGTTTCTCAAGCGTTTCTTACCTCCAAACTGCCATATCTCGCGAACGGACTGACCAATCCGCAAAATTTCTGTTGCATCTGAAAGTAGAAACTCGCCCGATTACAACGGTATGCGCACTTTTCCCCTAGGCCGTTCTAGTTATTCGTGTCGAGCATCAGAACTGCGAAGATTTTGAGTTTCTCAAGCGTTTCTTACATCCAAACTGCCATATCTCGCGAACGGATTGACCAATCCGCAAAATTTCTGTCGCATCTGAAAGTAGAAACTCGCCCGATTACAACGGTAGGTGTAGTTTTCCCCTAGGCCGTTCCAGTTATTCATTTCGAGCATCAGAACTGCGAAAATTTTGAGCTTCTCAAGCGTTTCTTACCTCCAAACTGCCATATCTCGCGAACGGATTGAACAAGCCGCAAAATTTCTGTTGCTTCTGAAAGTAGAAACTAGCCCGATTACAACGGTATGCGTACTTCTCCCCTAGGCCGTTCTAGTCATTCGTTTCGATCATCAGAACTGCGAAAATTTTGAGTTTCTCAAGCGTTTCTTATCTCCAAACTGCCATATCTCGCGAACGGATAGATCAATCCGCAAAATTTCTGTGCCATCTGAAAGTAGAAGCTCGCCCGATTACAACGGTATGCGCACTTCTCCCCTAGGACGTTCTAGTTATTCGTGTCGAGCATCAGAACTGCGAAAATTTTGAGTTTCTCAAGCGTTTCTTACCTCCAAACTGCCATATCTCGCGAACGGATTGACCAATCCGCAAAATTTCTGTTGCATCTGAAAGTAGAAACTCGCCCGATTACAACGGTATGCGCACTTTTCCCCTAGGCCGTTCTATTTATTCGTTTCGAGCAGCAGAACTGCGAAAATTTTGAGTTTCTCAAGCGTTTCTTATTTCCAAACTGCCACATCTCGCGAACGGATCTACCAATCCGCAAAATTTCTGTTGCTTCTGAAAGTAGAAACTCGCCCGATTACAACGGTATGCGCACTTTTCCCCTAGGCCGTTCTAGTTATTCGTTTCGAGTATCAAAAATGCGAAAATTTTGAGTTTCTCAAGCGTTTTTTACCTCCAAACTGCCATATCTCGCGAACGGATTAAACAATCCGCAAAATTTCTGTTGCATCTGAAAGTAGAAACTCGCCCGATTACAACGGTATGCGCACTTTTCCCCTAGGCCGTTCTTGTTATTCGTTTCGAGCATCAGAACTGCGAAATTTTGAGTTTCTCAAGCGTTTCTTATCTCCAAACTGCCATATCTCGCGAACGGATTGATCAATCCGCAAAATTTCTGTTGCATCTGAAAGTAGAAACTCGCCCGATTACAACGGTAGGTGTAGTTTTCCCCTAGGCCGTTCCAGTTATTCATTTCGAGCATCAGAACTGCGAAAATTTTGAGTTTCTCAAGCGTTTCTTACATCCAAACGGCCATATCACGCGAACGGATTGACCAATCCGCATAATTTCTGTTGCATCTGAAAGTAGAAACTCGCCCGATTACAACGATATGCGCACTTTTCCCCTAGGCCGTTCTAGTTACTCGTTTCGAGCATCAAAACTGCGAACATTTTGAGTTTCTCAAGCGTTTCTTATCTCCAAACTGCCATATCTCGCGAACGGATAGATCAATCCGCAAAATTTCTGTGCCATCTGAAAGTAGAAACTCGCCCGATTACAACGATATGCGCACTTTTCCCCTAGGCCGTTCTAGTTATTCGTTTCGAGCATCAGAACTGCCAAAATTTTGAGTTTGTCAAGCGTTTCTTACTTCCAAACTGCCATATCTCGCGAACGGATTGACCAATCCGCAAAATTTCTGTTGCTTCTGAAAGTAGAAACTAGCCCGATTACAACGGTATGCGTACTTCTCCCCTAGGCCGTTCTAGTCATTCGTTTCGAGCATCAGAACTGCGAAAATTTTGAGTTTCTCAAGCGTTTCTTACCTCCAAACTGCCATATCTCGCGAACGGATTGACCAATCCGCAAAATTTCTGTTGCTTCTGAAAGTAGAAACTCGCCCGATTACAACGGTATGCGCACTTTTCCCCTAGGCCGTTCTAGTTATTCGTTTCGAGTATCAAAAATGCGAAAATTTTGAGTTTCTCAAGCGTTTTTTACCTCCAAACTGCCATATCTCGCGAACGGATTAACCAATCCGCAAAATTTCTGTTGCATCTGAAAGTAGAAACTCGCCCGATTACAACGGTATGCGCACTTTTCCCCTAGGCCGTTCTTGTTATTCGTTTCGAGCATCAGAACTGCGAAATTTTGAGTTTCTCAAGCGTTTCTTATCTCCAAACTGCCATATCTCGCGAACGGATTGATCAATCCGCAAAATTTCTGTTGCATCTGAAAGTAGAAACTCGCCCGATTACAACGGTAGGTGTAGTTTTCCCCTAGGCCGTCCCACTTATTCATTTCGAGCATCAGAACTGCGAAAATTTTGAGTTTCTCAAGCGTTTCTTACCTCCAAACTGCCATATCTCGCGAACGGATTGAACAATCCGCAAAATTTCTGTTGCTTCTGAAAGTAGAAACTCGCCCGATTACAACGGTAGGTGTAGTTTTCCCCTAGGCCGTTCTAGTTACTCGTTTCGAGCATCAAAACTGCGAACATTTTGAGTTTCTCAAGCGTTTCTTATCTCCAAACTGCCATATCTCGCGAACGGATAGATCAATCCGCAAAATTTCTGTGCCATCTGAAAGTAGAAGCTCGCCCGATTACAACGGTATGCGCACTTTTCCCCTAGGCCGTTCTTGTTATTCGTTTCGAGCATCAGAACTGCGAAAATTTTGAGTTTCTCAAGCGTTTCTTATCTCCAAACTGCCATATCTCGCGAACGGATTGATCAATCCGCAAAATTTCTGTTGCATCTGAAAGTAGAAACTCGCCCGATTACAACGGTATGCGCACTTTTCCCGTAGGCCGTTCTAGTTATTCGTATCGAGCATCAGAAGTGCGAAAATTTTGAGTTTCTCAAGCGTTTCTTATCTCCAAACTGCCATATCTCGCGAACGGATTGACCAATCCGCAAAATTTCTGTTGCATCTGAAAGTAGAAACTCGCCCGATTACAACGGTAGGTGTAGTTTTCCCCTAGGCCGTTCCAGTTATTCATTTCGAGCATCAGAACTGCGAAAATTTTGAGTTTCTCAAGCGTTTCTTACCTCCAAACTGCCATATCTCGCGAACGGATTGAACAATCCGCAAAATTTCTGTTGCTTCTGAAAGTAGAAACTCGCCCGATTACAACGGTATGCGCACTTTTCCCCTAGGCCGTTCTAGTTATTCGTGTCGAGCATCAGAACTGCGAAAATTTTGAGTTTCTCAAGCGTTTCTTACTTCCAAACTGCCATATCTCGCGAACGGATTGACCAATCCGCAAAATTTCTGTTGCATCTGAAAGTAGAAACTCGCCCGATTACAACGGTATGCGCACTTTTCCCCTAGGCCGTTCTATTTATTCGTTTCGAGCAGCAGAACTGCGAAAATTTTGAGTTTCTCAAGCGTTTCTTACATCCAAACGGCCATATCACGCGAACGGATTGACCAATCCGCATAATTTCTGTTGCATCTGAAAGTAGAAACTCGCCCGATTACAACGATATGCGCACTTTTCCCCTAGGCCGTTCTAGTTATTCGTTTCGAGCATCAGAACTGCCAAAATTTTGAGTTTCTCAAGCGTTTCTTACTTCCAAACTGCCACATCTCGCGAACGGATCTACCAATCCGCAAAATTTCTGTTGCTTCTGAAAGTTGAAACTCGCCCGATTACAACGGTATGCGCACTTTTCCCCTAGGCCGTTCTAGTTATTCGTTTCGAGTATCAAAAATGCGAAAATTTTGAGTTTCTCAAGCGTTTTTTACCTCCAAACTGCCATATCTCGCGAACGGATTAACCAATCCGCAAAATTTCTGATGCATCTGAAAGTAGAAACTCGCCCGATTACAACGGTATGCGCACTTTTCCACTAGGCCGTTCTTGTTATTCGTTTCGAGCAACAGAACTGCGAAAATTTTGAGTTTCTCAAGCGTTTCTTATCTCCAAACTGCCATATCTCGCGAACGGATTGATCAATCCGCAAAATTTCTGTTGCATCTGAAAGTAGAAACTCGCCCGATTACAACGGTAGGTGTAGTTTTCCCCTAGGCCGTTCCAGTAATCATTTCGAGCATCAGAACTGCGAAAATTTTGAGTTTCTCAAGCGTTTCTTACCTCCAAACTGCCATATCTCGCGAACGGATTGAACAATCCGCAAAATTTCTGTTGCTTCTGAAAGTAGAAACTCGCCCGATTACAACGGTATGCGCACTTTTCCCCTAGGCCGTTCTAGTTATTCGTATCGAGCATCAGAACTGCGAAAATTTTGAGTTTCTCAAGCGTTTCTTACCTCCAAACTGCCATATCTCGCGAACGGATTGACCAATCCGCAAAATTTCAGTTGCTTCTGAAAGTAGAAACTCGCCCGATTACAACGGTATGCGCACTTTTCCCCTAGGCCGTTCTAGTTATTCGTATCGAGCATCAGAAATGCGAAAATTTTGAGTTTCTCAAGCGTTTCTTATCTCCAAACTGCCATATCTCGCGAACGGATTGACCAATCCACAAAATTTCTGTGCCATCCGAAAGTAGAAACTCGCCCGATTACAACGGTATGCGCACTTTTCCCCTAGGCCGTTCTATTTATTCGTTTCGAGCAGCAGAACTGCGAAAATTTTGAGTTTCTCAAGCGTTTCTTACATCCAAACGGCCATATCACGCGAACGGATTGACCAATCCGCATAATTTCTGTTGCATCTGAAAGTAGAAACTCGCCCGATTACAACGATATGCGCACTTTTCCCCTAGGCCGTTCTAGTTATTCGTTTCGAGCATCAGAACTGCCAAAATTTTGAGTTTCTCAAGCGTTTCTTACTTCCAAACTGCCACATCTCGCGAACGGATCTACCAATCCGCAAAATTTCTGTTGCATCTGTTAGTAGAAACTCATCCGATTACAACGGTATGCGCACTTTGCCCCTAGGCCGTTCTAGTTATTCGTGTCGAGCATCAGAACTGCGAATATTTTGAGTTTCTCAAGCGTTTCTTACCTCCAAACTGCCATATCTCGCGAACGGATTGACCAATCCGCAAAATTTCTGTTGCATCTGAAAGTAGAAACTCTCCCGATTACGACGGTAGGTGTAGTTTTCCCCTAGGCCGTTCTAGTTATTCGTTTCGAGCATCAGAACTGCGAAAATTTTGAGTTTCTCAAGCGTTTCTTTCCTCCAAACTGCCACATCTCGCGAACGGATCGACCAATCCGCAAAATTTCTGTTGCATCAGAAAGTAGAAACTCGCCCGATTACAACGGTATGCGCACTTTGCCCCTAGGCCGTTCTAGTTATTCGTGTCGAGCATCAGAACTGCGAAAATTTTGAGTTTCTCAAGCGTTTCTTACCTCCAAACTGCCATATCACGCGAACGGATTGACCAATCCGCAAAATTTCTGTTGCATCTGAAAGTAGAAACTCTCCCGATTACGACGGTAGGTGTAGTTTTCCCCTAGGCCGTTCTAGTTATTCGTTTCGAGCATCAGAACTGCGAAAATTTTGAGTTTCTCAAGCGTTTCTTTCCTCCAAACTGCCATATCTCGCGAATGGATTGACCAATCCGCAAAATTTCTGTTGCATCTGAAAGTAGAAACTCGCCCGATTACAACGGTATGCGCACTTCCCCCTAGACCGTTGTAGTTATTCGTGTCGAGCATCAGAACTGCGAAAATTTTGAGTTTTTCAAGCGTTTCTTACCTCCAAACTGCCATATCTCGCGAACGGATTGACCAATCCGCAAAATTTCTGTTGCATCTGAAGGTAGAGACTCGCCCGATTACAACGGTACGCGCACTTTTCCCCTAGGCCGTTCTAGTTACTCATTTCGAGCATCAGAACTGCGAAAATTTTGAGTTTCTCAAGCGTTTCTTAAATCCAAACGGCCATATCTCGCGAACGGATTGTCCAATCCGCAAAATTTCTGTTGCATCTGAAAGTAGAAACTCGCCCGATTACAACGGTATGCGCACTTTTCCCCTAGGCCGTTCTAGTTATTCGTTTCGAGCATCAGAACTGCCAAAATTTTAAGTTTCTCAAGCGTTTCTTACTTCCAAACTGCCACATCTCGCGAACGGATCTACCAATCCGCAAAATTTCTGTTGCTTCTGAAAGTAGAAACTCGCCCGATTACAACGGTATGCGCACTTTTCCCCTAGGCCGTTCTAGTTATTCGTTTCGAGTATCAAAAATGCGAAAATTTTGAGTTTCTCAAGCGTTTTTTACCTCCAAACTGCCATATCTCGGGAACGGATTAACCAATCCGCAAAATTTCTGTTGCATCTGAAAGTAGAAACTCGCCCGATTACAACGGTATGCGCACTTTTCCCCTAGGGCGTTCTTGTTATTCGTTTCGAGCATCAGAACTGCGAAAATTTTGAGTTTCTCAAGCGTTTCTTATCTCCAAACTGCCATATCTCGCGAACGGATTGATCAATCCGCAAAATTTCTGTTGCATCTGAAAGTAGAAACTCGCCCGATTACAACGGTAGGTGTAGTTTTCCCCTAGGCCGTTCCAGTTATTCATTTCGAGCATCAGAACTGCGAAAATTTTGAGTTTCTCAAGCGTTTCTTACCTCCAAACTGCCATATCTCGCGAACGGATTGAACAATCCGCAAAATTTCTGTTGCTTCTGAAAGTAGAAACTCGCCCGATTACAACGGTATGCGCACTTTTCCCCTAGGCCGTTCTAGTTATTCGTATCGAGCATCAGAACTGCGAAAATTTTGAGTTTCTCAAGCGTTTCTTACCTCCAAACTGCCGTATCTCGCGAACGGATTGACCAATCCGCAAAATTTCTGTTGCATCTGAAAGTAGAGACTCGCCCGATTACAACGGTATGCGCACTTTTCCCCTAGGCCGTTGTATTTATTCGTTTCGATCAGCAGAACTGCGAAAATTTTGAGTTTCTCAAGCGTTTCTTACATCCAAACGGCCATATCACGCGAACGGATTGACCAATCCGCATAATTTCTGTTGCATCTGAAAGTAGAAACTCGCCCGATTACAACGATATGCGCACTTTTCCCCTAGGCCGTTCCAGTTATTCGTTTCGAGCATCAGAACTGCCAAAATTTTGAGTTTCTCAAGCGTTTCTTTCCTCCAAACTGCCATATCTCGCGAATGGATTGACCAATCCGCAAAATTTCTGTTGCATCTGAAAGTAGAAACTCGCCCGATTACAACGGTATGCGCACTTCCCCCTAGGCCGTTGTAGTTATTCGTGTCGAGCATCAGAACTGCGAAAATTTTGAGTTTTTCAAGCGTTTCTTACCTCCAAACTGCCATATCTCGCGAACGGATTGACCAATCCGCAAAATTTCTGTTGCATCTGAAAGTAGAGACTCGCCCGATTACAACGGTACGCGCACTTTTCCCCTAGGCCGTTCTAGTTACTCGTTTCGAGCATCAGAACTGCGAAAATTTTGAGTTTCTCAAGCGTTTCTTAAATCCAAACGGCCATATCTCGCGAACGGATTGACCAATCCGCAAAATTTCTGTTGCATCTGAAAGTAGAAACTCGCCCGATTACAACGGTATGCGCACTTTTCCCCTAGGCCGTTCTATTTATTCGTTTCGAGCAGCAGAACTGCGAAAATTTTGAGTTTCTCAAGCGTTTCTTACTTCCAAACTGCCACATCTCGCGAACGGATCGACCAATCCGCAAAATTTCTGTTGCATCTGAAAGTAGAAATTCGCCCGATTACAACGATATGCGCACTTTTCCCCTAGGCCGTTCTAGTTATTCGTGTCGAGCATCAGAACTGCGTAAATTTTGAGTTTCTCAAGCGTTTCTTACCTCCAAACTGCCATATCTCGCGAACGGATTGACCAATCCGCAAAGTTTCTGTTACATCTGAAAGTAGAAACTCGCCCGATTACAACGGTATGCGCACTTTTCGCCTAGGCCGTTCTATTTATTCGTTTCGAGCAGCAGAACTGCGAAAATTTTGAGTTTCTCAAGCGTTTCTTACTTCCAAACTGCCACATCTCGCGAACGGATCGACCAATCCGCAAAATTTCTGTTGCATCAGAAAGTAGAAACTCGCCCGATTACAACGGTATGCGCACTTTGCCCCTAGGCCGTTCTAGTTATTCGTGTCGAGCATCAGAACTGCGAAAATTTTGAGTTTCTCAAGCGTTTCTTACCTCCAAACTGCCATATCACGCGAACGGATTGACCAATCCGCAAAATTTCTGTTGCATCTGAAAGTAGAAACTCTCCCGATTACGACGGTAGGTGTAGTTTTCCCCTAGGCCGTTCTAGTTATTCGTTTCGAGCATCAGAACTGCGAAAATTTTGAGTTTCTCAAGCGTTTCTTTCCTCCAAACTGCCATATCTCGCGAATGGATTGACCAATCCGCAAAATTTCTGTTGCATCTGAAAGTAGAAACTCGCCCGATTACAACGGTATGCGCACTTCCCCCTAGACCGTTGTAGTTATTCGTGTCGAGCATCAGAACTGCGAAAATTTTGAGTTTTTCAAGCGTTTCTTACCTCCAAACTGCCATATCTCGCGAACGGATTGACCAATCCGCAAAATTTCTGTTGCATCTGAAGGTAGAGACTCGCCCGATTACAACGGTACGCGCACTTTTCCCCTAGGCCGTTCTAGTTACTCATTTCGAGCATCAGAACTGCGAAAATTTTGAGTTTCTCAAGCGTTTCTTAAATCCAAACGGCCATATCTCGCGAACGGATTGTCCAATCCGCAAAATTTCTGTTGCATCTGAAAGTAGAAACTCGCCCGATTACAACGGTATGCGCACTTTTCCCCTAGGCCGTTCTAGTTATTCGTTTCGAGCATCAGAACTGCCAAAATTTTAAGTTTCTCAAGCGTTTCTTACTTCCAAACTGCCACATCTCGCGAACGGATCTACCAATCCGCAAAATTTCTGTTGCTTCTGAAAGTAGAAACTCGCCCGATTACAACGGTATGCGCACTTTTCCCCTAGGCCGTTCTAGTTATTCGTTTCGAGTATCAAAAATGCGAAAATTTTGAGTTTCTCAAGCGTTTTTTACCTCCAAACTGCCATATCTCGGGAACGGATTAACCAATCCGCAAAATTTCTGTTGCATCTGAAAGTAGAAACTCGCCCGATTACAACGGTATGCGCACTTTTCCCCTAGGGCGTTCTTGTTATTCGTTTCGAGCATCAGAACTGCGAAAATTTTGAGTTTCTCAAGCGTTTCTTATCTCCAAACTGCCATATCTCGCGAACGGATTGATCAATCCGCAAAATTTCTGTTGCATCTGAAAGTAGAAACTCGCCCGATTACAACGGTAGGTGTAGTTTTCCCCTAGGCCGTTCCAGTTATTCATTTCGAGCATCAGAACTGCGAAAATTTTGAGTTTCTCAAGCGTTTCTTACCTCCAAACTGCCATATCTCGCGAACGGATTGAACAATCCGCAAAATTTCTGTTGCTTCTGAAAGTAGAAACTCGCCCGATTACAACGGTATGCGCACTTTTCCCCTAGGCCGTTCTAGTTATTCGTATCGAGCATCAGAACTGCGAAAATTTTGAGTTTCTCAAGCGTTTCTTACCTCCAAACTGCCGTATCTCGCGAACGGATTGACCAATCCGCAAAATTTCTGTTGCATCTGAAAGTAGAGACTCGCCCGATTACAACGGTATGCGCACTTTTCCCCTAGGCCGTTGTATTTATTCGTTTCGATCAGCAGAACTGCGAAAATTTTGAGTTTCTCAAGCGTTTCTTACATCCAAACGGCCATATCACGCGAACGGATTGACCAATCCGCATAATTTCTGTTGCATCTGAAAGTAGAAACTCGCCCGATTACAACGATATGCGCACTTTTCCCCTAGGCCGTTCCAGTTATTCGTTTCGAGCATCAGAACTGCCAAAATTTTGAGTTTCTCAAGCGTTTCTTTCCTCCAAACTGCCATATCTCGCGAATGGATTGACCAATCCGCAAAATTTCTGTTGCATCTGAAAGTAGAAACTCGCCCGATTACAACGGTATGCGCACTTCCCCCTAGGCCGTTGTAGTTATTCGTGTCGAGCATCAGAACTGCGAAAATTTTGAGTTTTTCAAGCGTTTCTTACCTCCAAACTGCCATATCTCGCGAACGGATTGACCAATCCGCAAAATTTCTGTTGCGTCTGAAAGTAGAGACTCGCCCGATTACAACGGTACGCGCACTTTTCCCGTAGGCCGTTCTAGTTACTCGTTTCGAGCATCAGAACTGCGAAAATTTTGAGTTTCTCAAGCGTTTCTTAAATCCAAACGGCCATATCTCGCGAACGGATTGACCAATCCGCAAAATTTCTGTTGCATCTGAAAGTAGAAACTCGCCCGATTACAACGGTATGCGCACTTTTCCCCTAGGCCGTTCTATTTATTCGTTTCGAGCAGCAGAACTGCGAAAATTTTGAGTTTCTCAAGCGTTTCTTACTTCCAAACTGCCACACCTCGCGAACGGATCGACCAATCCGCAAAATTTCTGTTGCATCTGAAAGTAGAAATTCGCCCGATTACAACGATATGCGCACTTTTCCCCTAGGCCGTTCTAGTTATTCGTGTCGAGCATCAGAACTGCGTAAATTTTGAGTTTCTCAAGCGTTTCTTACCTCCAAACTGCCATATCTCGCGAACGGATTGACCAATCCGCAAAGTTTCTGTTACATCTGAAAGTAGAAACTCGCCCGATTACAACGGTATGCGCACTTTTCCCCTAGGCCGTTCTATTTATTCGTTTCGAGCAGCAGAACTGCGAAAATTTTGAGTTTCTCAAGCGTTTCTTACTTCCAAACTGCCACATCTCGCGAACGGATCGACCAATCCGCAAAATTTCTGTTGCATCAGAAAGTAGAAACTCGCCCGATTACAACGGTATGCGCACTTTGCCCCTAGGCCGTTCTAGTTATTCGTGTCGAGCATCAGAACTGCGAAAATTTTGAGTTTCTCAAGCGTTTCTTACCTCCAAACTGCCATATCACGCGAACGGATTGACCAATCCGCAAAATTTCTGTTGCATCTGAAAGTAGAAACTCTCCCGATTACGACGGTAGGTGTAGTTTTCCCCTAGGCCGTTCTAGTTATTCGTTTCGAGCATCAGAACTGCGAAAATTTTGAGTTTCTCAAGCGTTTCTTTCCTCCAAACTGCCATATCTCGCGAATGGATTGACCAATCCGCAAAATTTCTGTTGCATCTGAAAGTAGAAACTCGCCCGATTACAACGGTATGCGCACTTCCCCCTAGACCGTTGTAGTTATTCGTGTCGAGCATCAGAACTGCGAAAATTTTGAGTTTTTCAAGCGTTTCTTACCTCCAAACTGCCATATCTCGCGAACGGATTGACCAATCCGCAAAATTTCTGTTGCATCTGAAGGTAGAGACTCGCCCGATTACAACGGTACGCGCACTTTTCCCCTAGGCCGTTCTAGTTACTCATTTCGAGCATCAGAACTGCGAAAATTTTGAGTTTCTCAAGCGTTTCTTAAATCCAAACGGCCATATCTCGCGAACGGATTGTCCAATCCGCAAAATTTCTGTTGCATCTGAAAGTAGAAACTCGCCCGATTACAACGGTATGCGCACTTTTCCCCTAGGCCGTTCTATTTATTCGTTTCGAGCAGCAGAACTGCGAAAATTTTGAGTTTCTCAAGCGTTTCTTACTTCCAAACTGCCACACCTCGCGAACGGATCGACCAATCCGCAAAATTTCTGTTGCATCTGAAAGTAGAAATTCGCCCGATTACAACGATATGCGCATTTTTCCCCTAGGCCGTTCTAGTTATTCGTGTCGAGCATCAGAACTGCGTAAATTTTGAGTTTCTCAAGCGTTTCTTACCTCCAAACTGCCATATCTCGCGAACGGATTGACCAATCCGCAAAGTTTCTGTTACATCTGAAAGTAGAAACTCGCCCGATTACAACGGTATGCGCACTTTTCCCCTAGGCCGTTCTAGTTATTCGTGTCGAGCATCAGAACTGCGAAAATTTTGAGTTTCTCAAGCGTTTCTTTCCTCCAAACTGCCATATCTCGCGAATGGATTGACCAATCCGCAAAATTTCTGTTGCATCTGAAAGTAGAAACTCGCCCGATTACAACGGTATGCGCACTTTTCCCCTAGGCCGTTGTAGTTATTCGTGTCGAGCATCAGAACTGCGAAAATTTTGAGTTTTTCAAGCGTTTCCTACCTCCAAACTGCCATATCTCGCGAACGGATTGACCAATCCGCAAAATTTCTGTTGCATCTGAAAGTAGAGACTCGCCCGATTACAACGGTATGCGCACTTTTCCCCTAGGCCGTTCTAGTTACTCGTTTCGAGCATCAGAACTGCGAAAATTTTGAGTTTCTCAAGCGTTTCTTAAATCCAAACGGCCATATCTCGCGAACGGATTGACCAATCCGCAAAATTTCTGTTGCATCTGAAAGTAGAGACTCGCCCGATTACAACGGTATGCGCACTTTTCCCCTAGGCCGTTCTAGTTACTCGTTTCGAGCATCAGAACTGCGAAAATTTTGAGTTTCTCAAGCGTTTCTTAAATCCAAACGGCCATATCTCGCGAACGGATTGACCAATCCGCAAAATTTCTGTTGCATCTGAAAGTAGAAACTCGCCCGATTACAACGATATGCGCACTTTTCCCCTAGGCCGTTCTAGTTATTCGTTTCGAGCATCAGAACTGCCAAAATTTTAAGTTTCTCAAGCGTTTCTTACTTCCAAACTGCCACATCTCGCGAACGGATCTACCAATCCGCAAAATTTCTGTTGCTTCTGAAAGTAGAAACTCGCCCGATTACAACGGTATGCGCACTTTTCCCCTAGGCCGTTCTAGTTATTCGTTTCGAGTATCAAAAATGCGAAAATTTTGAGTTTCTCAAGCGTTTTTTACCTCCAAACTGCCATATCTCGGGAACGGATTAACCAATCCGCAAAATTTCTGTTGCATCTGAAAGTAGAAACTCGCCCGATTACAACGGTATGCGCACTTTTCCCCTAGGGCGTTCTTGTTATTCGTTTCGAGCATCAGAACTGCGAAAATTTTGAGTTTCTCAAGCGTTTCTTATCTCCAAACTGCCATATCTCGCGAACGGATTGATCAATCCGCAAAATTTCTGTTGCATCTGAAAGTAGAAACTCGCCCGATTACAACGGTAGGTGTAGTTTTCCCCTAGGCCGTTCCAGTTATTCATTTCGAGCATCAGAACTGCGAAAATTTTGAGTTTCTAAAGCGTTTCTTACCTCCAAAATTGCCATATCTCGCGAACGGATTGAACAATCCGCAAAATTTCTGTTGCTTCTGAAAGTAGAAACTCGCCCGATTACAACGGTATGCGCACTTTTCCCCTAGGCCGTTCTAGTTATTCGTATCGAGCATCAGAACTGCGAAAATTTTGAGTTTCTCAAGCGTTTCTTACATCCAAACTGCCGTATCTCGCGAACGGATTGACCAATCCGCAAAATTTCTGTTGCATCTGAAAGTAGAGACTCGCCCGATTACAACGGTATGCGCACTTTTCCCCTAGGCCGTTGTATTTATTCGTTTCGATCAGCAGAACTGCGAAAATTTTGAGTTTCTCAAGCGTTTCTTACATCCAAACGGCCATATCACGCGAACGGATTGACCAATCCGCATAATTTCTGTTGCATCTGAAAGTAGAAACTCGCCCGATTACAACGATATGCGCACTTTTCCCCTAGGCCGTTCCAGTTATTCGTTTCGAGCATCAGAACTGCCAAAATTTTGAGTTTCTCAAGCGTTTCTTTCCTCCAAACTGCCATATCTCGCGAATGGATTGACCAATCCGCAAAATTTCTGTTGCATCTGAAAGTAGAAACTCGCCCGATTACAACGGTATGCGCACTTCCCCCTAGGCCGTTGTAGTTATTCGTGTCGAGCATCAGAACTGCGAAAATTTTGAGTTTTTCAAGCGTTTCTTACCTCCAAACTGCCATATCTCGCGAACGGATTGACCAATCCGCAAAATTTGTGTTGCATCTGAAAGTAGAGACTCGCCCGATTACAACGGTACGCGCACTTTTCCCCTAGGCCGTTCTAGTTACTCGTTTCGAGCATCAGAACTGCGAAAATTTTGAGTTTCTCAAGCGTTTCTTAAATCCAAACGGCCATATCTCGCGAACGGATTGACCAATCCGCAAAATTTCTGTTGCATCTGAAAGTAGAAACTCGCCCGATTACAACGGTATGCGCACTTTTCCCCTAGGCCGTTCTATTTATTCGTTTCGAGCAGCAGAACTGCGAAAATTTTGAGTTTCTCAAGCGTTTCTTACTTCCAAACTGCCACACCTCGCGAACGGATCGACCAATCCGCAAAATTTCTGTTGCATCTGAAAGTAGAAATTCGCCCGATTACAACGATATGCGCACTTTTCCCCTAGGCCGTTCTAGTTATTCGTGTCGAGCATCAGAACTGCGTAAATTTTGAGTTTCTCAAGCGTTTCTTACCTCCAAACTGCCATATCTCGCGAACGGATTGACCAATCCGCAAAGTTTCTGTTACATCTGAAAGTAGAAACTCGCCCGATTACAACGGTATGCGCACTTTTCCCCTAGGCCGTTCTATTTATTCGTTTCGAGCAGCAGAACTGCGAAAATTTTGAGTTTCTCAAGCGTTTCTTACTTCCAAACTGCCACATCTCGCGAACGGATCGACCAATCCGCAAAATTTCTGTTGCATCAGAAAGTAGAAACTCGCCCGATGACAACGGTATGCGCACTTTGCCCCTAGGCCGTTCTAGTTATTCGTGTCGAGCATCAGAACTGCGAAAATTTTGAGTTTCTCAAGCGTTTCTTACCTCCAAACTGCCATATCACGCGAACGGATTGACCAATCCGCAAAATTTCTGTTGCATCTGAAAGTAGAAACTCTCCCGATTACGACGGTAGGTGTAGTTTTCCCCTAGGCCGTTCTAGTTATTCGTTTCGAGCATCAGAACTGCGAAAATTTTGAGTTTCTCAAGCGTTTCTTTCCTCCAAACTGCCATATCTCGCGAATGGATTGACCAATCCGCAAAATTTCTGTTGCATCTGAAAGTAGAAACTCGCCCGATTACAACGGTATGCGCACTTCCCCCTAGACCGTTGTAGTTATTCGTGTCGAGCATCAGAACTGCGAAAATTTTGAGTTTTTCAAGCGTTTCTTACCTCCAAACTGCCATATCTCGCGAACGGATTGACCAATCCGCAAAATTTCTGTTGCATCTGAAGGTAGAGACTCGCCCGATTACAACGGTACGCGCACTTTTCCCCTAGGCCGTTCTAGTTACTCATTTCGAGCATCAGAACTGCGAAAATTTTGAGTTTCTCAAGCGTTTCTTAAATCCAAACGGCCATATCTCGCGAACGGATTGTCCAATCCGCAAAATTTCTGTTGCATCTGAAAGTAGAAACTCGCCCGATTACAACGGTATGCGCACTTTTCCCCTAGGCCGTTCTATTTATTCGTTTCGAGCAGCAGAACTGCGAAAATTTTGAGTTTCTCAAGCGTTTCTTACTTCCAAACTGCCACACCTCGCGAACGGATCGACCAATCCGCAAAATTTCTGTTGCATCTGAAAGTAGAAATTCGCCCGATTACAACGATATGCGCATTTTTCCCCTAGGCCGTTCTAGTTATTCGTGTCGAGCATCAGAACTGCGTAAATTTTGAGTTTCTCAAGCGTTTCTTACCTCCAAACTGCCATATCTCGCGAACGGATTGACCAATCCGCAAAGTTTCTGTTACATCTGAAAGTAGAAACTCGCCCGATTACAACGGTATGCGCACTTTTCCCCTAGGCCGTTCTAGTTATTCGTGTCGAGCATCAGAACTGCGAAAATTTTGAGTTTCTCAAGCGTTTCTTTCCTCCAAACTGCCATATCTCGCGAATGGATTGACCAATCCGCAAAATTTCTGTTGCATCTGAAAGTAGAAACTCGCCCGATTACAACGGTATGCGCACTTTTCCCCTAGGCCGTTCTAGTTATTCGTGTCGAGCATCAGAACTGCGAAAATTTTGAGTTTCTCAAGCGTTTCTTTCCTCCAAACTGCCATATCTCGCGAATGGATTGACCAATCCGCAAAATTTCTGTTGCATCTGAAAGTAGAAACTCGCCCGATTACAACGGTATGCGCACTTTTCCCCTAGGCCGTTGTAGTTATTCGTGTCGAGCATCAGAACTGCGAAAATTTTGAGTTTTTCAAGCGTTTCTTACCTCCAAACTGCCATATCTCGCGAACGGATTGACCAATCCGCAAAATTTCTGTTGCATCTGAAAGTAGAGACTCGCCCGATTACAACGGTATGCGCACTTTTCCCCTAGGCCGTTCTAGTTACTCGTTTCGAGCATCAGAACTGCGAAAATTTTGAGTTTCTCAAGCGTTTCTTAAATCCAAACGGCCATATCTCGCGAACGGATTGACCAATCCGCAAAATTTCTGTTGCATCTGAAAGTAGAGACTCGCCCGATTACAACGGTATGCGCACTTTTCCCCTAGGCCGTTCTAGTTACTCGTTTCGAGCATCAGAACTGCGAAAATTTTGAGTTTCTCAAGCGTTTCTTAAATCCAAACGGCCATATCTCGCGAACGGATTGACCAATCCGCAAAATTTCTGTTGCATCTGAAAGTAGAAACTCTCCCGATTACGACGGTAGGTGTAGTTTTCCCCTAGGCCGTTCTATTTATTCGTTTCGAGCAGCAGGACTGCGAAAATTTTGAGTTTCTCAAGCGTTTCTTACTTCCAAACTGCCACACCTCGCGAACGGATCGACCAATCCGCAAAATTTCTGTTGCATCTGAAAGTAGAAATTCGCCCGATTACAACGATATGCGCACTTTTCCCCTAGGCCGTTCTAGTTATTCGTGTCGAGCATCAGAACTGCGTAAATTTTGAGTTTCTCAAGCGTTTCTTACCTCCAAACTGCCATATCTCGCGAACGGATTGACCAATCCGCAAAGTTTCTGTTACATCTGAAAGTAGAAACTCGCCCGATTACAACGGTATGCGCACTTTTCCCCTAGGCCGTTCTATTTATTCGTTTCGAGCAGCAGAACTGCGAAAATTTTGAGTTTCTCAAGCGTTTCTTACTTCCAAACTGCCACATCTCGCGAACGGATCGACCAATCCGCAAAATTTCTGTTGCATCAGATAGTAGAAACTCGCCCGATTACAACGGTATGCGCACTTTGCCCCTAGGCCGTTCTAGTTATTCGTGTCGAGCATCAGAACTGCGAAAATTTTGAGTTTCTCAAGCGTTTCTTACCTCCAAACTGCCATATCTCGCGAACGGATTGACCAATCCGCAAAATTTCTGTTGCATCTGAAAGTAGAGACTCGCCCGATTACAACGGTACGCGCACTTTTCCCCTAGGCCGTTCTAGTTACTCATTTCGAGCATCAGAACTGCGAAAATTTTGAGTTTCTCAAGCGTTTCTTAAATCCAAACGGCCATATCTCGCGAACGGATTGACCAATCCGCAAAATTTCTGTTGCATCTGAAAGTAGAAACTCGCCCGATTACAACGGTATGCGCACTTTTCCCCTAGGCCGTTCTATTTATTCGTTTCGAGCAGCAGAACTGCGAAAATTTTGAGTTTCTCAAGCGTTTCTTACTTCCAAACTGCCACACCTCGCGAACGGATCGACCAATCCGCAAAATTTCTGTTGCATCTGAAAGTAGAAATTCGCCCGATTACAACGATATGCGCACTTTTCCCCTAGGCCGTTCTAGTTATTCGTGTCGAGCATCAGAACTGCGTAAATTTTGAGTTTCTCAAGCGTTTCTTACCTCCAAACTGCCATATCTCGCGAACGGATTGACCAATCCGCAAAATTTCTGTTGCATCTGAAAGTAGAAACTCTCCCGATTACAACGATATGCGCACTTTTCCCCTAGGCCGTTCTAGTTATTCGTGTCGAGCATCAGAACTGCGTAAATTTTGAGTTTCTCAAGCGTTTCTTACTTCCAAACTGCCATATCTCGCGAACGGATCGACCAATCCGCAAAATTTCTGTTGCATCTGAAAGTAGAAACTCGCCCGATTACAACGGTATGCGCACTTTTCCCCTAGGCCGTCCTAGTTATTCGTTTCGAGCATCAGAACTGCGAAAATTTTGAGTTTCTCAAGCGTTTCTTACATCCAAACGGCCATATCACGCGAACGGATTGACCAATCCGCATAATTTCTGTTGCATCTGAAAGTAGAAACTCGCCCGATTACAACGGTATGCGCACTTTTCCCCTAGGCCGTTCTAGTTATTCCTGTCGAGCATCTGAACTGCGAAAATTTTGAGTTTCTCAAGCGTTTCTTATCTCCAAACTGCCATACCTCGCGAACGGATTGATCAATCCGCAAAATTTCTGTTGCATCTGAAAGTAGAAACTCGACCGATTACAACGGTATGCGCACTTTTCCCCTAGGCGGTTCTAGTTATTCGTTTCGAGCATCAGAACTGCGAAAATTTTGAGTTTCTCAAGCGTTTCTGACCTCCAAACTGCCATATCTCGGGAACGGATTGACCAATCCGCAAAATTTCTGTTGCATCTGAAAGTAGAAACTCGCCCGATTACAACGGTATGCGCACTTTTCCCCTAGGCCGTTCTAGTTATTCGTGTCGAGCATCAGAACTGCGAAAATTTTGAGTTTCTCAAGCGTTTCTTTCCTCCAAACTGCCATATCTCGCGAATGGATTGACCAATCCGCAAAATTTCTGTTGCATCTGAAAGTAGAAACTCGCCCGATTACAACGGTATGCGCACTTCCCCCTAGGCCGTTGTAGTTATTCGTGTCGAGCATCAGAACTGCGAAAATTTTGAGTTTTTCATGCGTTTCTTACCTCCAAACTGCCATATCTCGCGAACGGATTGACCAATCCGCAAAATTTCTGTTGCATCTGAAAGTAGAGACTCGCCCGATTACAACGGTACGCGCACTTTTCCCCTAGGCCGTTCTAGTTACTCATTTCGAGCATCAGAACTGCGAAAATTTTGAGTTTCTCAAGCGTTTCTTAAATCCAAACGGCCATATCTCGCGAACGGATTGACCAATCCGCAAAATTTCTGTTGCATCTGAAAGTAGAAACTCGCCCGATTACAACGGTATGCGCACTTTTCCCCTAGGCCGTTCTAGTTATTCGTGTCGAGCATCAGAACTGCGAAAATTTTGAGTTTCTCAAGCGTTTCTTTCCTCCAAACTGCCATATCTCGCGAATGGATTGACCAATCCGCAAAATTTCTGTTGCATCTGAAAGTAGAAACTCGCCCGATTACAACGGTATGCGCACTTCCCCCTAGGCCGTTGTAGTTATTCGTGTCGAGCATCAGAACTGCGAAAATTTTGAGTTTTTCATGCGTTTCTTACTTCCAAACTGCCATATCTCGCGAACGGATTGACCAATCCGCAAAATTTCTGTTGCATCTGAAAGTAGAGACTCGCCCGATTACAACGGTACGCGCACTTTTCCCCTAGGCCGTTCTAGTTACTCATTTCGAGCATCAGAACTGCGAAAATTTTGAGTTTTTCAAGCGCTACTTAAATCCAAACGGCCATATCTCGCGAACGGATTGACCAATCCGCAAAATTTCTGTTGCATCTGAAAGTAGAAACTCGCCCGATTACAACGGTATGCGCACTTTTCCCCTAGGCCGTTCTATTTATTCGTTTCGAGCAGCAGAACTGCGAAAATTTTGAGTTTCTCAAGCGTTTCTTACTTCCAAACTGCCACACCTCGCGAACGGATCGACCAATCCGCAAAATTTCTGTTGCATCTGAAAGTAGAAATTCGCCCGATTACAACGATATGCGCACTTTTCCCCTAGGCCGTTCTAGTTATTCGTGTCGAGCATCAGAACTGCGTAAATTTTGAGTTTCTCAAGCGTTTCTTACCTCCAAACTGCCATATCTCGCGAACGGATTGACCAATCCGCAAAGTTTCTGTTACATCTGAAAGTAGAAACTCGCCCGATTACAACGGTATGCGCACTTTTCCCCTAGGCCGTTCTAGTTATTCGTGTCGAGCATCAGAACTGCGAAAATTTTGAGTTTCTCAAGCGTTTCTTTCCTCCAAACTGCCATATCTCGCGAATGGATCGACCAATCCGCAAAATTTCTGTTGCATCTGAAAGTAGAAACTCGCCCGATTACAACGGTATGCGCACTTTTCCCCTAGGCCGTTGTAGTTATTCGTGTCGAGCATCAGAACTGCGAAAATTTTGAGTTTTTCAAGCGTTTCTTACCTCCAAACTGCCATATCTCGCGAACGGATTGACCAATCCGCAAAATTTCTGTTGCATCTGAAAGTAGAGACTCGCCCGATTACAACGGTATGCGCACTTTTCCCCTAGGCCGTTCTAGTTACTCGTTTCGAGCATCAGAACTGCGAAAATTTTGAGTTTCTCAAGCGTTTCTTAAATCCAAACGGCCATATCTCGCGAACGGATTGACCAATCCGCAAAATTTCTATTGCATCTGAAAGTAGAAACTCGCCCGATTACAACGGTATGCGCACTTTTCCCCTAGGCCGTTCTATTTATTCGTTTCGAGCAGCAGAACTGCGAAAATTTTGAGTTTCTCAAGCGTTTCTTACTTCCAAACTGCCACATCTCGCGAACGGATCGACCAATCCGCAAAATTTCTGTTGCATCTGAAAGTAGAAATTCGCCCGATTACAACGATATGCGCACTTTTCCCCTAGGCCGTTCTAGTTATTCGTGTCGAGCATCAGAACTGCGTAAATTTTGAGTTTCTCAAGCGTTTCTTACCTCCAAACTGCCATATCTCGCGAACGGATTGACCAATCCGCAAAGTTTCTGTTACATCTGAAAGTAGAAACTCGCCCGATTACAACGGTATGCGCACTTTTCCCCTAGGCCGTTCTAGTTATTCGTGTCGAGCATCAGAACTGCGAAAATTTTGAGTTTCTCAAGCGTTTCTTACCTCCAAACTGCCATATCTCGCGAACGGATTGACCAATCCGCAAAATTTCTGTTGCATCTGAAAGTAGAAACTCTCCCGATTACAACGATATGCGCACTTTTCCCCTAGGCCGTTCTAGTTATTCGTGTCGAGCATCAGAACTGCGTAAATTTTGAGTTTCTCAAGCGTTTCTTACTTCCAAACTGCCACATCTCGCGAACGGATCGACCAATCCGCAAAATTTCTGTTGCATCTGAAAGTAGAAACTCTCCCGATTACAACGGTATGCGCACTTTTCCCCTAGGCCGTCCTAGTTATTCGTTTCGAGCATCAGAACTGCGAAAATTTTGAGTTTCTCAAGCGTTTCTTACATCCAAACGGCCATATCACGCGAACGGATTGACCAATCCGCATAATTTCTGTTGCATCTGAAAGTAGAAACTTGCCCGATTACAACGGTATGCGCACTTTTCCCCTAGGCCGTTCTAGTTATTCCTGTCGAGCATCTGAACTGCGAAAATTTTGAGTTTCTCAAGCGTTTCTTATCTCCAAACTGCCATACCTCGCGAACGGATTGATCAATCCGCAAAATTTCTGTTGCATCTGAAAGTAGAAACTCGACCGATTACAACGGTATGCGCACTTTTCCCCTAGGCGGTTCTAGTTATTCGTTTCGAGCATCAGAACTGCGAAAATTTTGAGTTTCTCAAGCGTTTCTGACCTCCAAACTGCCATATCTCGGGAACGGATTGACCAATCCGCAAAATTTCTGTTGCATCTGAAAGTAGAAACTCGCCCGATTGCAACGGTGTGCGTACTTCTCCCCTACGCCGTTCTAGTCATTCGTTTCGAGCATCAGAACTGCGAAAATTTTGAGTTTCTCAAGCGTTTCTTATCTCCAAACTGCCATATCTCGCGAACCGATTGATCAATCCGCGAAATTTCTGTTGCATCTGAAAGTAGAAACTCGCCCGATTACAACGGTATGCGCACTTTGCCGCTAGGCCGTTCTAGTTATTCGTGTCGAGCATCAGAACTGCGAAAATTTTGAGTTTCTCAAGCGTTTCTTACCTCCAAACTGCCATATCTCGCGTACGGATTGACCAATCCGCAAAATTTCTGTTGCATCTGAAAGTAGAAACTCGCCCGATTACAACGGTATGCGCACTTTTCCCCTAGGCGGTTCTAGTTATTCGTTTCGAGCATCAGAACTGCGAAAATTTTGAGTTTCTCAAGCGTTTCTTACCTCCAAACAGCCACATCTCGCGAACGGATTGACCAATCCACAAAATTTCTGTTGCATCTGAAAGTAGAAACTCGCCCGATTACAACGGTATGCGCACTTTTCCCCTAGGCGGTTCTAGTTATTCGTTTCGAGCATCAGAACTGCGAAAATTTTGAGTTTCTCAAGCGTTTCATAACTCCAAACTGCCATATCTCGCGAAGGGATTGACCAATCCGCAAAATTCCTGTTGCATCTGAAAGTAGAAACTCGCCCGATTACAACGGTATGCGCACTTTTCCCCTAGGCCGCTCTAGTTATTCGTTTCGAGCATCAGAACTGCGAAAATTTTGAGTTTCTCAAGCGTTTCTTAATTCCAAACTGCCACATCTCGGGAACGGATCGACCAATCCGCAAAATTTCTGTTGCATCTGAAAGTAGAAACTCGCCCGATTACAACGGTATGTGTAGTTTTCCCCTAGGCCGTTCCAGTCATTCGTTTCGAGCATCAGAACTGCGAAAATTTTGAGTTCCTCAAGCGTTTCTTATCTCCAAACTGCCATATCTCGCGAACGGATTGATCAATCCGCAAAATTTCTGTTGCATCTGAAAGTAGAAACTCGCCCGATTACAACGGTATGCGCACTTTTCCCCTAGGCGGTTCTAGTTATTCGTTTCGAGCATCAGAACTGCGAAAATTATGAGTTTCTCAAGCGTTTCATACCTCCAAACTGCCATATCTCGCGAAGGGATTGACCAATCTGCAAAATTTCTGTTGCATCTGAAAGTAGAAACTCGCCCGATTACAACGGTAGGTGTAGTTTTCCCCTAGGCCGTTCTAGTCATTCGTTTCGAGCATCAGAACTGCGAAAATTTTGAGTTTCTCGAGCGTTTCTTATCTCCAAACTGCCATATCTCGCGAACGGATTGATCAATCCGCAAAATTTCTGTTGCATCTGAAAGTAGAAACTCGCCCAATTACAACGGTATGCGCACTTTTCCCCTAGGCGGTTCTAGTTATTCGTTTCGAGCATCAGAACTGCGAAAATTTTGAGTTTCTCAAGCGTTTCTGACCTCCAAACTGCCACATCTCGGGAACGGATTGACCAATCCGCAAAATTTCTGTTGCATCTGAAAGTAGAAACTCGCCCGATTGCAACGGTGTGCGTACTTCTCCCCTAGGCCGTTCTAGTCATTCGTTTCGAGCATCAGAACTGCGAAAATTTTGAGTTTCTCAAGCGTTTCTTACGTCCAAACTGCCATATCTCGCGAACGGATTGATCAATCCGCAAAATTTCTGTTGCATCTGAAAGTAGAAACTCGCCCGATTACAACGGTATGTGTAGTTTTCCCCTAGGCCGTTCCAGTCATTCGTTTCGAGCATCAGAACTGCGAAAATTTTGAGTTCCTCAAGCGTTTCTTATCTCCAAACTGCCATATCTCGCGAACGGATTGATCAATCCGCAAAATTTCTGTTGCATCTGAAAGTAGAAACTCGCCCGATTACAACGGTATGCGCACTTTTCCCCTAGGCGGTTCTAGTTATTCGTTTCGAGCATCAGAACTGCGAAAATTATGAGTTTCTCAAGCGTTTCATACCTCCAAACTGCCATATCTCGCGAAGGGATTGACCAATCTGCAAAATTTCTGTTGCATCTGAAAGTAGAAACTCGCCCGATTACAACGGTAGGTGTAGTTTTCCCCTAGGCCGTTCTAGTCATTCGTTTCGAGCATCAGAACTGCGAAAATTTTGAGTTTCTCGAGCGTTTCTTATCTCCAAACTGCCATATCTCGCGAACGGATTGATCAATCCGCAAAATTTCTGTTGCATCTGAAAGTAGAAACTCGCCCAATTACAACGGTATGCGCACTTTTCCCCTAGGCGGTTCTAGTTATTCGTTTCGAGCATCAGAACTGCGAAAATTTTGAGTTTCTCAAGCGTTTCTGACCTCCAAACTGCCACATCTCGGGAACGGATCGACCAATCCGCAAAATTTCTGTTGCATCTGAAAGTAGAAACTCGCCCGATTACAACGGTATGTGTAGTTTTCCCCTAGGCCGTTCCAGTCATTCGTTTCGAGCATCAGAACTGCGAAAATTTTGAGTTTCTCAAGCGTTTCATAACTCCAAACTGCCATATCTCGCGAAGGGATTGACCAATCCGCAAAATTCCTGTTGCATCTGAAAGTAGAAACTCGCCCGATTACAACGGTATGCGCACTTTTCCCCTAGGCCGTTCTAGTTATTCGTGTCGAGCATCAGAACTGCGTAAATTTTGAGTTTCTCAAGCGTTTCTTACTTCCAAACTGCCACATCTCGCGAACGGATCGACCAATCCGCAAAATTTCTGTTGCATCTGAAAGTAGAAACTCTCCCGATTACAACGGTATGCGCACTTTTCCCCTAGGCCGTCCTAGTTATTCGTTTCGAGCATCAGAACTGCGAAAATTTTGAGTTTCTCAAGCGTTTCTTACATCCAAACGGCCATATCACGCGAACGGATTGACCAATCCGCATAATTTCTGTTGCATCTGAAAGTAGAAACTCGCCCGATTACAACGGTATGCGCACTTTTCCCCTAGGCCGTTCTAGTTATTCCTGTCGAGCATCTGAACTGCGAAAATTTTGAGTTTCTCAAGCGTTTCTTATCTCCAAACTGCCATACCTCGCGAACGGATTGATCAATCCGCAAAATTTCTGTTGCATCTGAAAGTAGAAACTCGACCGATTACAACGGTATGCGCACTTTTCCCCTAGGCGGTTCTAGTTATTCGTTTCGAGCATCAGAACTGCGAAAATTTTGAGTTTCTCAAGCGTTTCTGACCTCCAAACTGCCATATCTCGGGAACGGATTGACCAATCCGCAAAATTTCTGTTGCATCTGAAAGTAGAAACTCGCCCGATTGCAACGGTGTGCGTACTTCTCCCCTACGCCGTTCTAGTCATTCGTTTCGAGCATCAGAACTGCGAAAATTTTGAGTTTCTCAAGCGTTTCTTATCTCCAAACTGCCATATCTCGCGAACCGATTGATCAATCCGCGAAATTTCTGTTGCATCTGAAAGTAGAAACTCGCCCGATTACAACGGTATGCGCACTTTGCCGCTAGGCCGTTCTAGTTATTCGTGTCGAGCATCAGAACTGCGAAAATTTTGAGTTTCTCAAGCGTTTCTTACCTCCAAACTGCCATATCTCGCGTACGGATTGACCAATCCGCAAAATTTCTGTTGCATCTGAAAGTAGAAACTCGCCCGATTACAACGGTATGCGCACTTTTCCCCTAGGCGGTTCTAGTTATTCGTTTCGAGCATCAGAACTGCGAAAATTTTGAGTTTCTCAAGCGTTTCTTACCTCCAAACAGCCACATCTCGCGAACGGATTGACCAATCCACAAAATTTCTGTTGCATCTGAAAGTAGAAACTCGCCCGATTACAACGGTATGCGCACTTTTCCCCTAGGCGGTTCTAGTTATTCGTTTCGAGCATCAGAACTGCGAAAATTTTGAGTTTCTCAAGCGTTTCATAACTCCAAACTGCCATATCTCGCGAAGGGATTGACCAATCCGCAAAATTCCTGTTGCATCTGAAAGTAGAAACTCGCCCGATTACAACGGTATGCGCACTTTTCCCCTAGGCCGCTCTAGTTATTCGTTTCGAGCATCAGAACTGCGAAAATTTTGAGTTTCTCAAGCGTTTCTTAATTCCAAACTGCCACATCTCGGGAACGGATCGACCAATCCGCAAAATTTCTGTTGCATCTGAAAGTAGAAACTCGCCCGATTACAACGGTATGTGTAGTTTTCCCCTAGGCCGTTCCAGTCATTCGTTTCGAGCATCAGAACTGCGAAAATTTTGAGTTCCTCAAGCGTTTCTTATCTCCAAACTGCCATATCTCGCGAACGGATTGATCAATCCGCAAAATTTCTGTTGCATCTGAAAGTAGAAACTCGCCCGATTACAACGGTATGCGCACTTTTCCCCTAGGCGGTTCTAGTTATTCGTTTCGAGCATCAGAACTGCGAAAATTATGAGTTTCTCAAGCGTTTCATACCTCCAAACTGCCATATCTCGCGAAGGGATTGACCAATCTGCAAAATTTCTGTTGCATCTGAAAGTAGAAACTCGCCCGATTACAACGGTAGGTGTAGTTTTCCCCTAGGCCGTTCTAGTCATTCGTTTCGAGCATCAGAACTGCGAAAATTTTGAGTTTCTCGAGCGTTTCTTATCTCCAAACTGCCATATCTCGCGAACGGATTGATCAATCCGCAAAATTTCTGTTGCATCTGAAAGTAGAAACTCGCCCAATTACAACGGTATGCGCACTTTTCCCCTAGGCGGTTCTAGTTATTCGTTTCGAGCATCAGAACTGCGAAAATTTTGAGTTTCTCAAGCGTTTCCGACCTCCAAACTGCCACATCTCGGGAACGGATTGACCAATCCGCAAAATTTCTGTTGCATCTGAAAGTAGAAACTCGCCCGATTGCAACGGTGTGCGTACTTCTCCCCTAGGCCGTTCTAGTCATTCGTTTCGAGCATCAGAACTGCGAAAATTTTGAGTTTCTCAAGCGTTTCTTACGTCCAAACTGCCATATCTCGCGAACGGATTGATCAATCCGCAAAATTTCTGTTGCATCTGAAAGTAGAAACTCGCCCGATTACAACGGTATGCGTACTTCTCCCCTAGGCCGTTCTCGTCATTCGTTTCGAGCATCAGAACTGCGAAAATTTTGAGTTTCTCAAGCGTTTCTTACCTCCAAACTGCCATATCTCGCGAACGGATTGATCAATCCGCAAAATTTCTGTTGCATCTGAAAGTAGAAACTCGCCCGATTACAACGGTATGCGCACTTTTCCCCTAGGCAGTTCTAGTTATTCGTTTCGAGCATCAGAACTGCGAAAATTTTGAGTTTCTCAAGCGTTTCATACCTCCAAACTGCCATATCTCGGGAACGGATTGACCAATCCGCAAAATTTCTGTTGCATCTGAAAGTAGAAACTCGCCCGATTGCAACAGTGTGCGTACTTCTCCCCTAGGCCGTTCTAGTCATTCGTTTCGAGCATCAGAACTGCGAAAATTTTGAGTTTCTCAAGCGTTTCTTACGTCCAAACTGCCATATCTCGCGAACGGATTGATCAATCCGCAAAATTTCTGTTGCATCTGAAAGTAGAAACTCGCCCGATTACAACGGTATGCGTACTTCTCCCCTAGGCCGTTCTCGTCATTCGTTTCGAGCATCAGAACTGCGAAAATTTTGAGTTTCTCAAGCGTTTCTTACCTCCAAACTGCCATATCTCGCGAACGGATTGATCAATCCGCAAAATTTCTGTTGCATCTGAAAGTAGAAACTCGCCCGATTACAACGGTATGCGCACTTTTCCCCTAGGCAGTTCTAGTTATTCGTTTCGAGCATCAGAACTGCGAAAATTTTGAGTTTCTCAAGCGTTTCATACCTCCAAACTGCCATATCTCGCGAAGGGATTGACCAATCCGCAAAATTTCTGTTGCATCTGAAAGTAGAAACTCGCCCGATTACAACGGTAGGTGTAGTTTTCGCCTAGGCCGTTCCAGTTATTCGTTTCGAGCATCAGAACTGCGAAAATTTTGAGTTTCTCAAGCGTTTCTTACCTCCAAACTGCCATATCTCGCGAACGGATTGACCAATCTGCATAATTTCTGTTGCATCTGAAAGTAGAAACTCGCCCGATTACAACGGTATGCGCACTTTTCCCCTAAGCCGTTCTGGTTATTCGTTTCGAGCATCAGAACTGCGAAAATTTTGAGTTTCTCAAGCGTTTCTTATCTCCAAACTGCCATATCTCGCGAACGGATTGATCAATCCGCAAAATTTCTGTTGCATCTGAAAGTAGAAACTCGCCCGATTACAACGGTATGCGCACTTTTCCCCTAAGCCGTTCTGGTTATTCGTTTCGAGCATCAGAACTGCGAAAATTTTGAGTTTCTCAAGCGTTTCTTACCTCCAAACTGCCATATCTCGCGAACGAATTGACCAATCCGCAAAATTTCTGTTGCACCAGAAGTAGAGACTCGCCCGATTACAACGGTATGTGTAGTTTTCCCCTACGCCGTTCCAGTTATTCGTTTCGAGCATCAGAACTGCGAAAATTTTGAGTTTCTCAAGCGTTTCTTACCTCCAAACTGCCATATCTCGCGAACGGATTGACCAATCCGCATAATTTCTGTTGCATCTGAAAGTAGAAACTCGCCCGATTACAACGGTATGCGCTCTTTTCCCCTAGGCCGTTCTAGTTATTCGTGTCGAGCATCAGAACTCCGAAAATTTTGAGTTTCTCAAGCGTTTCTTACCTCCAAACTGCCATATCTCGCGAACGGATTGACCAATCCGCAAAATTTCTGTTGCATCTGAAAGTAGAAACTCGCCCGATTACAACGGTAGGTGTAGTTTTCCCCTAGGCCGTTCCAGTTATTCGTTTCGAGCATCAGAACTGCGAAAATTTTGAGTTTCTCAAGCGTTTCTTACCTCCAAACTGCCAAATCTCGCGAACGGATTGACCAATCCGCATAATTTCTGTTGCATCTGAAAGTAGAAACTCGCCCCATTACAACGGCATGCGCACTTTTCCCCTAGGCCGTTCTAGTTATTCGTTTCGGGCATCAGAACTGCGAAAATTTTGAGTTTCTCAAGCGTTTCTTACATCCAAACGGCCATATCACGCGAACGGATTGACCAATCCGCAAAATTTCTGTTGCATCTGAAAGTAGAAACTCGCCCGATTACAACGGTAGGTGTAGTTTTCCCCTAGGCCGTTCCAGTTATTCGTTTCGAGCATCAGAACTGCGAAAATTTTGAGTTTCTCAAGCGTTTCTTACCTCCAAACTGCCATATCTCGCGAACGGTTTGACCAATCTGCATAATTTCTGTTGCATCTGAAAGTAGAAACTCGCCCGATTACAACGGTATGTGTAGTTTTCCCCTAGGCCGTTCCAGTTATTCGTTTCGAGCATCAGAACTGCGAAAATTTTGAGTTTCTCAAGCGTTTCTTACCTCCAAACTGCCATATCTCGCGAACGGATTGACCAATCCGCATAATTTCTGTTGCATCTGAAAGTAGAAACTCGCCCGATTACAACGGTATGCGTACTACTCCCCTAGGCCGTTCTAGTCATTCGTTTCGAGCATCAGAACTGCGAAAATTTTGAGTTTCTCAAGCGTTTCTTATCTCCAAACTGCCATATCTCGCGAACGGATTGATCAATCCGCAAAATTTCTGTTGCATCCGAAAGTAGAAACTCGCCAGATTACAACGGTATGCGCACTTTTCCCCTAGGCCGTTCTAGTTATTCGTGTCGAGCATCAGAAATGCGAAAATATTGAGTTTCTCAAGCGTTTCTTATCTACAAACTGCCATATCTCGCGAACGGATTGATCAATCCGCAAAATTTCTGTTGCATCTGAAAGTAGAAACTCGCCCGATTACAACGGTATGCGTACTACTCCCCTAGGCCGTTCTAGTCATTCGTTTCGAGCATCAGAACTGCGAAAATTTTGAGTTTCTCAAGCGTTTCTTACCTCCAAACTGCCATATCTCGCGAACGGATTGACCAATCTGCATAATTTCTGTTGCATCTGAAAGTAGAAACTCGCCCGATTACAACGGTATGTGTAGTTTTCCCCTAGGCCGTTCCAGTTATTCGTTTCGAGCATCAGAACTGCGAAAATTTTGAGTTTCTCAAGCGTTTCTTACCTCCAAACTGCCATATCTCGCGAACGAATTGACCAATCCGCAAAATTTCTGTTGCACCAGAAGTAGAGACTCGCCCGATTACAACGGTGTGTGTAGTTTTCCCATAGGCCGTTCCAGTTATTCGTTTCGAGCATCAGAACTGCGAAAATTTTGAGTTTCTCAAGCGTTTCTTACCTCCAAACTGCCATATCTCGCGAACGGATTGACCAATCCGCAAAATTTCTGTTGCATCTGAAAGTAGAAACTCGCCCGATTACAACGGTAGGTGTAGTTTTCCCCTAGGCCGTTCCAGTTATTCGTTTCGAGCATCAGAACTGCGAAAATTTTGAGTTTCTCAAGCGTTTCTTACCTCCAAACTGCCAAATCTCGCGAACGGATTGACCAATCCGCATAATTTCTGTTGCATCTGAAAGTAGAAACTCGCCCGATTACAACAGCATGCGCACTTTTCCCCTAGGCCGTTCTAGTTATTCGTTTCGAGCATCAGAACTGCGAAAATTTTGAGTTTCTCAAGCGTTTCTTACATCCAAACGGCCATATCACGCGAACGGATTGACCAATCCGCAAAATTTCTGTTGCATCTGAAAGTAGAAACTCGCCCGATTACAACGGTACGTGTAGTTTTCCCCTAGGCCGTTCTAGTTATTCGTTTCGATCATCAGAACTGCGAAAATTTTGAGTTTCTCAAGCGTTTCTTATCTCCAAACTGCCATATCTCGCGAACGGATTCATCAATCCGCAAAATTTCTGTGACATCTGAAAGTAGAAACTCGCCCGATTACAACGGTAGGTGTAGTTTTCCCCTAGGCCGTTCCAGTTATTCGTTTCGAGCATCAGAACTGCGAAAATTTTGAGTTTCTCAAGCGTTTCTTACCTCCAAACTGCCAAATCTCGCGAACGGATTGACCAATCCGCATAATTTCTGTTGCATCTGAAAGTAGAAACTCGCCCGATTACAACAGCATGCGCACTTTTCCCCTAGGCCGTTCTAGTTATTCGTTTCGAGCATCAGAACTGCGAAAATTTTGAGTTTCTCAAGCGTTTCTTACATCCAAACGGCCATATCACGCGAACGGATTGACCAATCCGCAAAATTTCTGTTGCATCTGAAAGTAGAAACTCGCCCGATTACAACGGTACGTGTAGTTTTCCCCTAGGCCGTTCTAGTTATTCGTTTCGATCATCAGAACTGCGAAAATTTTGAGTTTCTCAAGCGTTTCTTATCTCCAAACTGCCATATCTCGCGAACGGATTCATCAATCCGCAAAATTTCTGTGCCATCTGAAAGTAGAAACTCGCCCGATTACAACGGTAGGTGTAGTTTTCCCCTAGGCCGTTCCAGTTATTCGTTTCGAGCATCAGAACTGCGAAAATTTTGAGTTTCTCAAGCGTTTCTTACCTCCAAACTGCCATATCTCGCGAACGGATTGACCAATCCGCAAAATTTCTGTTGCATCTGAAAGTAGAAACTCGCCCGATTGCAACGGTATGCGTACTTTTCCCCTAGGCCGTTCTAGTTACTCGTTTCGAGCATCAGAACTGCGAAAATTTTGAGTTTCTCAAGCGTTTCTTATCTCCAAACTGCCATATCTCGCGAACGGATTCATCAATCCGCAAAATTTCTGTGCCATCTGAAAGTAGAAACTCGCCCGATTACAACGGTAGGTGTAGTTTTCCCCTAGGCCGTTCCAGTTATTCGTTTCGAGCATCAGAACTGCGAAAATTTTGAGTTTCTCAAGCGTTTCTTACCTCCAAACTGCCATATCTCGCGAACGGATTGACCAATCCGCATAATTTCAGTTGCATCTGAAAGTAGAAACTCGCCCGATTACAACGGTATGCGCACTTTTCCCCTAGGCCGTTCTAGTTATTCGTTTCGAGCATCAGAACTGCGAAAATTTTGAGTTTCTCAAGCGTTTCTTACATCCAAACGGCCATTTCACGCGAACGGATTGACCAATCCGCAAAATTTCTGTTGCATCTGAAAGTAGAAACTCGCCCGATTACAACGGTACGTGTAGTTTTCCCCTAGACCGTTCTAGTTATTCGTTTCGAGCATCAGAACTGCGAAAATTTTGAGTTTCTCAAGCGTTTCTTATCTCCAAACTGCCATATCTCGCGAACGGATTCATCAATCCGCAAAATTTCTGTGCCATCTGAAAGTAGAAACTCGCCCGATTACAACGGTAGGTGTAGTTTTCCCCTAGGCCGTTCTAGTTATTCGTTTCGAGCATCAGAACTGCGAAAATTTTGAGTTTCTCAAGCGTTTCTTACCTCCAAACTGCCATATCTCGCGAACGGATTGACCAATCTGCAAAATTTCTGTTGCATCTGAAAGTAGAAACTCGCCCGATTACAACGGTATGCGTACTTTTCCCCTAGGCCGTTCTAGTTACTCGTTTCGAGCATCAGAACTGCGAAAATTTTGAGTTTCTCAAGCGTTTCTTATCTCCAAACTGCCATATCTCGCGAACGGATTGACCAATCCGCAAAATTTCTGTTGCATCTGAAAGTAGAAACTCGCCCGATTGCAACGGTATGCGTACTTTTCCCCTAGGCCGTTCTAGTTACTCGTTTCGAGCATCAGAACTGCGAAAATTTTGAGTTTCTCAAGCGTTTCTTATCTCCAAACTGCCATATCTCGCAAACGGATTCATCAATCCGCAAAATTTCTGTGCCATCTGAAAGTAGAAACTCGCCCGATTACAACGGTAGGTGTAGTTTTCCCCTAGGCCGTTCCAGTTATTCGTTTCGAGCATCAGAACTGCGAAAATTTTGAGTTTCTCAAGCGTTTCTTACCTCCAAACTGCCATATCTCGCGAACGGATTGACCAATCCGCATAATTTCAGTTGCATCTGAAAGTAGAAACTCGCCCGATTACAACGGTATGCGCACTTTTCCCCTAGGCCGTTCTAGTTATTCGTTTCGAGCATCAGAACTGCGAAAATTTTGAGTTTCTCAAGCGTTTCTTACATCCAAACGGCCATTTCACGCGAACGGATTGACCAATCCGCAAAATTTCTGTTGCATCTGAAAGTAGAAACTCGCCCGATTACAACGGTACGTGTAGTTTTCCCCTAGGCCGTTCTAGTTATTCGTTTCGAGCATCAGAACTGCGAAAATTTTGAGTTTCTCAAGCGTTTCTTACCTCCAAACTGCCATATCTCGCGAACGGATTGACCAATCCGCAAAATTTCTGTTGCATCTGAAGTAGAGACTCGCCCGATTACAACGGTATGTGTAGTTTTCCCCTAGGCCGTTCCAGTTATTCGTTTGGAGCATCAGAAATACGAAATTTTTGAGTTTCTCAAGCGTTTCTTACCTCCAAACTGCCATATCTCGCGAACGGATTGACCAATCCGCAAAATTTCTGTTGCATCTGAAGTAGAGACTCGCCCGATTACAACGGTATGTGTAGTTTTCCCCTAGGCCGTTCCAGTTATTCGTTTCGAGCATCAGAAATACGAAATTTTTGAGTTTCTCAAGCGTTTCTTACCTCCAAACTGCCATATCTCGCGAACGGATTGACCAATCCGCATAATTTCTGTTGCATCTGAAAGTAGAAACTCGCCCGATTACAACGGTATGCGTACTACTCCCCTAGGCCGTTCTAGTCATTCGTTTCGAGCATCAGAACTGCGAAAATTTTGAGTTTCTCAAGCGTTTCTTACCTCCAAACTGCCATATCTCGCGAACGGATTGACCAATCCGCATAATTTCTGTTGCATCTGAAAGTAGAAACTCGCCCGATTACAACGGTATGCGTACTACTCCCCTAGGCCGTTCTAGTCATTCGTTTCGAGCATCAGAACTGCGAAAATTTTGAGTTTCTCAAGCGTTTCTTATCTCCAAACTGCCATATCTCGCGAACGGATTGATCAATCCGCAAAATTTCTGTTGCATCCGAAAGTAGAAACTCGCCCGATTACAACGGTATGCGCACTTTTCCCCTAGGCCGTTCTAGTCATTCGTTTCGAGCACCAGAACTGCGAAAATTTTGAGTTTCTCAAGCGTTTCTTACCTCCAAACTGCCATATCTCGCGAACGGATTGACCAATCCGCATAATTTCAGTTGCATCTGAAAGTAGAAACTCGCCCGATTACAACGGTATGCGCACTTTTCCCCTAGGCCGTTCTAGTTATTCGTTTCGAGCATCAGAACTGCGAAAATTTTGAGTTTCTCAAGCGTTTCTTACATCCAAACGGCCATTTCACGGGAACGGATTGACCAATCCGCAAAATTTCTGTTGCATCTGAAAGTAGAAACTCGCCCGATTCCAACGGTACGTGTAGTTTTCCCCTAGGCCGTTCTAGTTATTCGTTTCGAGCATCAGAACTGCGAAAATTTTGAGTTTCTCAAGCGTTTCTTATCTCCAAACTGCCATATCTCGCGAACGGATTGACCAATCCGCAAAATTTCTGTTGCATCTGAAAGTAGAAACTCGCCCGATTGCAACGGTATGCGTACTTTTCCCCTAGGCCGTTCTAGTTACTCGTTTCGAGCATCAGAACTGCGAAAATTTTGAGTTTCTCAAGCGTTTCTTATCTCCAAACTGCCATATCTCGCAAACGGATTCATCAATCCGCAAAATTTCTGTGCCATCTGAAAGTAGAAACTCGCCCGATTACAACGGTAGGTGTAGTTTTCCCCTAGGCCGTTCCAGTTATTCGTTTCGAGCATCAGAACTGCGAAAATTTTGAGTTTCTCAAGCGTTTCTTACCTCCAAACTGCCATATCTCGCGAACGGATTGACCAATCCGCATAATTTCAGTTGCATCTGAAAGTAGAAACTCGCCCGATTACAACGGTATGCGCACTTTTCCCCTAGGCCGTTCTAGTTATTCGTTTCGAGCATCAGAACTGCGAAGATTTTGAGTTTCTCAAGCGTTTCTTACATCCAAACGGCCATTTCACGCGAACGGATTGACCAATCCGCAAAATTTCTGTTGCATCTGAAAGTAGAAACTCGCCCGATTACAACGGTACGTGTAGTTTTCCCCTAGGCCGTTCTAGTTATTCGTTTCGAGCATCAGAACTGCGAAAATTTTGAGTTTCTCAAGCGTTTCTTACCTCCAAACTGCCATATCTCGCGAACGGATTGACCAATCCGCAAAATTTCTGTTGCATCTGAAGTAGAGACTCGCCCGATTACAACGGTATGTGTAGTTTTCCCCTAGGCCGTTCCAGTTATTCGTTTGGAGCATCAGAAATACGAAATTTTTGAGTTTCTCAAGCGTTTCTTACCTCCAAACTGCCATATCTCGCGAACGGATTGACCAATCCGCAAAATTTCTGTTGCATCTGAAGTAGAGACTCGCCCGATTACAACGGTATGTGTAGTTTTCCCCTAGGCCGTTCCAGTTATTCGTTTCGAGCATCAGAAATACGAAATTTTTGAGTTTCTCAAGCGTTTCTTACCTCCAAACTGCCATATCTCGCGAACGGATTGACCAATCCGCATAATTTCTGTTGCATCTGAAAGTAGAAACTCGCCCGATTACAACGGTATGCGTACTACTCCCCTAGGCCGTTCTAGTCATTCGTTTCGAGCATCAGAACTGCGAAAATTTTGAGTTTCTCAAGCGTTTCTTACCTCCAAACTGCCATATCTCGCGAACGGATTGACCAATCCGCATAATTTCTGTTGCATCTGAAAGTAGAAACTCGCCCGATTACAACGGTATGCGTACTACTCCCCTAGGCCGTTCTAGTCATTCGTTTCGAGCATCAGAACTGCGAAAATTTTGAGTTTCTCAAGCGTTTCTTATCTCCAAACTGCCATATCTCGCGAACGGATTGATCAATCCGCAAAATTTCTGTTGCATCCGAAAGTAGAAACTCGCCCGATTACAACGGTATGCGCACTTTTCCCCTAGGCCGTTCTAGTCATTCGTTTCGAGCACCAGAACTGCGAAAATTTTGAGTTTCTCAAGCGTTTCTTACCTCCAAACTGCCATATCTCGCGAACGGATTGACCAATCCGCATAATTTCAGTTGCATCTGAAAGTAGAAACTCGCCCGATTACAACGGTATGCGCACTTTTCCCCTAGGCCGTTCTAGTTATTCGTTTCGAGCATCAGAACTGCGAAAATTTTGAGTTTCTCAAGCGTTTCTTACATCCAAACGGCCATTTCACGGGAACGGATTGACCAATCCGCAAAATTTCTGTTGCATCTGAAAGTAGAAACTCGCCCGATTCCAACGGTACGTGTAGTTTTCCCCTAGGCCGTTCTAGTTATTCGTTTCGAGCATCAGAACTGCGAAAATTTTGAGTTTCTCAAGCGTTTCTTATCTCCAAACTGCCATATCTCGCGAACGGATTCATCAATCCGCAAAATTTCTGTGCCATCTGAAAGTAGAAACTCGCCCGATTACAACGGTAGGTGTAGTTTTCCCCTAGGCCGTTCCAGTTATTCGTTTCGAGCATCAGAACTGCGAAAATTTTGAGTTTCTCAAGCGTTTCTTACCTCCAAACTGCCATATCTCGCGAACGGATTGATCAATCCGCAAAATTTCTGTGCCATCTGAAAGTAGAAACTCGCCCGATTACAACGATAGGGGTAGTTTTCCCCTAGGCCGTTCCAGTTATTCATTTCGAGCATCAGAACTGCGAAAATTTTGAGTTTCTCAAGCGTTCCTTACCTCCAAACTGCCATATCTCGCGAACGGATTGACCAATCCGCAAAATTTCTGTTGCTTCTGAAAGTAGAAACTCGCCCGATTACAACGGCATGCGCACTTTTCCCCTAGGCCGTTCTAGTTATTCGTTTCGAGCATCAGAAATGCGAAAATTTTGAGGTTCTCAAGCGTTTCTTATCTCCAAACAGCCATATCTCGCGAACGGATTCATCAATCCGCAAAATTTCTGTGCCATCTGAAAGTAGAATCTCGCCCGATTACAACGGTAGGTATAGTTTTCCCCTAGGCCGTTCTGGTTATTCGTGTCGAGCATCAGAACTGCGAAAATTTTGAGTTTCTCAAGCGTTTCTTACCTCCAAACTGCCATATCTCGCGAACGGATTGACCAATCCGCAAAATTTCTGTTGCATATGAAAGTAGAAACTCACCCGATTACAACGGTAGGTGTAGTTTTCCCCTAGGCCGTTCTAGTTATTCGTTTCGAGCATCAGAACTGCGATAATTTTGAGTTTCTCAAGCGTTTCTTACCTCCAAACTGCCATATCTCGCGAACGGATTGACCAATCTGCAAAATTTCTGTTGCATCTGAAAGTAGAAACTGGCCCGATTACAACGGTATGCGTACTTTTCCCCTAGGCCGTTCTAGTTACTCGTTTCGAGCATCAGAACTGCGAAAATTTTGAGTTTCTCAAGCGTTTCTTATGTCCAAACTGCCATATCTCGCGAACGGATTGACCAATCCGCAAAATTTCTGTTGCATCTGAAAGTAGAAACTCGCCCGATTGCAACGGTATGCGTACTTTTCCCCTAGGCCGTTCTAGTTACTCGTTTCGAGCATCAGAACTGCGAAAATTTTGAGTTTCTCAAGCGTTTCTTATCTCCAAACTGCCATATCTCGCGAACGGATTCATCAATCCGCAAAATTTCTGTGCCATCTGAAAGTAGAAACTCGCCCGATTACAACGGTAGGTGTAGTTTTCCCCTAGGCCGTTCCAGTTATTCGTTTCGAGCATCAGAACTGCGAAAATTTTGAGTTTCTCAAGCGTTTCTTACCTCCAAACTGCCATATCTCGCGAACGGATTGACCAATCCGCATAATTTCAGTTGCATCTGAAAGTAGAAACTCGCCCGATTACAACGGTATGCGCACTTTTCCCCTAGGCCGTTCTAGTTATTCGTTTCGAGCATCAGAACTGCGAAAATTTTGAGTTTCTCAAGCGTTTCTTACATCCAAACGGCCATTTCACGGGAACGGATTGACCAATCCGCAAAATTTCTGTTGCATCTGAAAGTAGAAACTCGCCCGATTACAACGGTACGTGTAGTTTTCCCCTAGGCCGTTCTAGTTATTCGTTTCGAGCATCAGAACTGCGAAAATTTTGAGTTTCTCAAGCGTTTCTTATCTCCAAACTGCCATATCTCGCGAACGGATTCATCAATCCGCAAAATTTCTGTGCCATCTGAAAGTAGAAACTCGCCCGATTACAACGGTAGGTGTAGTTTTCCCCTAGGCCGTTCCAGTTATTCGTTTCGAGCATCAGAACTGCGAAAATTTTGAGTTTCTCAAGCGTTTCTTACCTCCAAACTGCCATATCTCGCGAACGGATTGATCAATCCGCAAAATTTCTGTGCCATCTGAAAGTAAAAACTCGCCCGATTACAACGATAGGGGTAGTTTTCCCCTAGGCCGTTCCAGTTATTCATTTCGAGCATCAGAACTGCGAAAATTTTGAGTTTCTCAAGCGTTCCTTACCTCCAAACTGCCATATCTCGCGAACGGATTGACCAATCCGCAAAATTTCTGTTGCTTCTGAAAGTAGAAACTCGCCCGATTACAACGGTATGCGCACTTTTCCCCTAGGCCGTTCTAGTTATTCGTTTCGAGCATCAGAAATGCGAAAATTTTGAGGTTCTCAAGCGTTTCTTATCTCCAAACTGCCATATCTCGCGAACGGATTCATCAATCCGCAAAATTTCTGTGCCATCTGAAAGTAGAATCTCGCCCGATTACAACGGTAGGTATAGTTTTCCCCTAGGCCGTTCTGGTTATTCGTGTCGAGCATCAGAACTGCGAAAATTTTGAGTTTCTCAAGCGTTTCTTACCTCCAAACTGCCATATCTCGCGAACGGATTGACCAATCCGCAAAATTTCTGTTGCATATGAAAGTAGAAACTCGCCCGATTACAACGGTAGGTGTAGTTTTCCCCTAGGCCGTTCTAGTTATTCGTTTCGAGCATCAGAACTGCGAAAATTTTGAGTTTCTCAAGCGTTTCTTACCTCCAAACTGCCATATCTCGCGAACGGATTGACCAATCCGCATAATTTCTGTTGCATCTGAAAGTAGAAACTCGCCCCATTACAACGGCATGCGCACTTTTCCCCTAGGCCGTTCTAGTTATTCGTTTCGAGCATCAGAACTGCGAAAATTTTGAGTTTCTCAAGCGTTTCTTACATCCAAACGGCCATATCACGCGAACGGATTGACCAATCCGCAAAATTTCTGTTGCATCTGAAAGTAGAAACTCGCCCGATTACAACGGTAGGTGTAGTTTTCCCCTAGGCCGTTCCAGTTATTCGTTTCGAGCATCAGAACTGCGAAAATTTTGAGTTTCTCAAGCGTTTCTTACCTCCAAACTGCCATATCTCGCGAACGGATTGACCAATCTGCATAATTTCTGTTGCATCTGAAAGTAGAAACTCGCCCGATTACAACGGTATGTGTAGTTTTCCCCTAGGCCGTTCCAGTTATTCGTTTCGAGCATCAGAACTGCGAAAATTTTGAGTTTCTCAAGCGTTTCTTACCTCCAAACTGCCATATCTCGCGAACGGATTGACCAATCCGCATAATTTCTGTTGCATCTGAAAGTAGAAACTCGCCCGATTACAACGGTATGCGTACTACTCCCCTAGGCCGTTGTAGTCATTCGTTTCGAGCATCAGAACTGCGAAAATTTTGAGTTTCTCAAGCGTTTCTTATCTCCAAACTGCCATATCTCGCGAACGGATTGATCAATCCGCAAAATTTCTGTTGCATCTGAAAGTAGAAACTCGCCCGATTACAACGGTATGCGCACTTTTCCCCTAAGCCTTTCTGGTTATTCGTTTCGAGCATCAGAACTGCGAAAATTTTAGTTTCTCAAGCGTTTCTTACCTCCAAACTGCCATATCTCGCGAACGGATTGACCAATCCGCATAATTTCAGTTGCATCTGAAAGTAGAAACTCGCCCGATTACAACGGTATGCGCACTTTTCCCCTAGGCCGTTCTAGTTATTCGTTTCGAGCATCAGAACTGCGAAAATTTTGAGTTTCTCAAGCGTTTCTTACATCCAAACGGCCATTTCACGGGAACGGATTGACCAATCCGCAAAATTTCTGTTGCATCTGAAAGTAGAAACTCGCCCGATTCCAACGGTACGTGTAGTTTTCCCCTAGGCCGTTCTAGTTATTCGTTTCGAGCATCAGAACTGCGAAAATTTTGAGTTTCTCAAGCGTTTCTTATCTCCAAACTGCCATATCTCGCGAACGGATTCATCAATCCGCAAAATTTCTGTGCCATCTGAAAGTAGAAACTCGCCCGATTACAACGGTAGGTGTAGTTTTCCCCTAGGCCGTTCCAGTTATTCGTTTCGAGCATCAGAACTGCGAAAATTTTGAGTTTCTCAAGCGTTTCTTACCTCCAAACTGCCATATCTCGCGAACGGATTGATCAATCCGCAAAATTTCTGTGCCATCTGAAAGTAGAAACTCGCCCGATTACAACGATAGGGGTAGTTTTCCCCTAGGCCGTTCCAGTTATTCATTTCGAGCATCAGAACTGCGAAAATTTTGAGTTTCTCAAGCGTTCCTTACCTCCAAACTGCCATATCTCGCGAACGGATTGACCAATCCGCAAAATTTCTGTTGCTTCTGAAAGTAGAAACTCGCCCGATTACAACGGCATGCGCACTTTTCCCCTAGGCCGTTCTAGTTATTCGTTTCGAGCATCAGAAATGCGAAAATTTTGAGGTTCTCAAGCGTTTCTTATCTCCAAACAGCCATATCTCGCGAACGGATTCATCAATCCGCAAAATTTCTGTGCCATCTGAAAGTAGAATCTCGCCCGATTACAACGGTAGGTATAGTTTTCCCCTAGGCCGTTCTGGTTATTCGTGTCGAGCATCAGAACTGCGAAAATTTTGAGTTTCTCAAGCGTTTCTTACCTCCAAACTGCCATATCTCGCGAACGGATTGACCAATCCGCAAAATTTCTGTTGCATATGAAAGTAGAAACTCACCCGATTACAACGGTAGGTGTAGTTTTCCCCTAGGCCGTTCTAGTTATTCGTTTCGAGCATCAGAACTGCGATAATTTTGAGTTTCTCAAGCGTTTCTTACCTCCAAACTGCCATATCTCGCGAACGGATTGACCAATCTGCAAAATTTCTGTTGCATCTGAAAGTAGAAACTGGCCCGATTACAACGGTATGCGTACTTTTCCCCTAGGCCGTTCTAGTTACTCGTTTCGAGCATCAGAACTGCGAAAATTTTGAGTTTCTCAAGCGTTTCTTATGTCCAAACTGCCATATCTCGCGAACGGATTGACCAATCCGCAAAATTTCTGTTGCATCTGAAAGTAGAAACTCGCCCGATTGCAACGGTATGCGTACTTTTCCCCTAGGCCGTTCTAGTTACTCGTTTCGAGCATCAGAACTGCGAAAATTTTGAGTTTCTCAAGCGTTTCTTATCTCCAAACTGCCATATCTCGCGAACGGATTCATCAATCCGCAAAATTTCTGTGCCATCTGAAAGTAGAAACTCGCCCGATTACAACGGTAGGTGTAGTTTTCCCCTAGGCCGTTCCAGTTATTCGTTTCGAGCATCAGAACTGCGAAAATTTTGAGTTTCTCAAGCGTTTCTTACCTCCAAACTGCCATATCTCGCGAACGGATTGACCAATCCGCATAATTTCAGTTGCATCTGAAAGTAGAAACTCGCCCGATTACAACGGTATGCGCACTTTTCCCCTAGGCCGTTCTAGTTATTCGTTTCGAGCATCAGAACTGCGAAAATTTTGAGTTTCTCAAGCGTTTCTTACATCCAAACGGCCATTTCACGGGAACGGATTGACCAATCCGCAAAATTTCTGTTGCATCTGAAAGTAGAAACTCGCCCGATTACAACGGTACGTGTAGTTTTCCCCTAGGCCGTTCTAGTTATTCGTTTCGAGCATCAGAACTGCGAAAATTTTGAGTTTCTCAAGCGTTTCTTATCTCCAAACTGCCATATCTCGCGAACGGATTCATCAATCCGCAAAATTTCTGTGCCATCTGAAAGTAGAAACTCGCCCGATTACAACGGTAGGTGTAGTTTTCCCCTAGGCCGTTCCAGTTATTCGTTTCGAGCATCAGAACTGCGAAAATTTTGAGTTTCTCAAGCGTTTCTTACCTCCAAACTGCCATATCTCGCGAACGGATTGATCAATCCGCAAAATTTCTGTGCCATCTGAAAGTAAAAACTCGCCCGATTACAACGATAGGGGTAGTTTTCCCCTAGGCCGTTCCAGTTATTCATTTCGAGCATCAGAACTGCGAAAATTTTGAGTTTCTCAAGCGTTCCTTACCTCCAAACTGCCATATCTCGCGAACGGATTGACCAATCCGCAAAATTTCTGTTGCTTCTGAAAGTAGAAACTCGCCCGATTACAACGGTATGCGCACTTTTCCCCTAGGCCGTTCTAGTTATTCGTTTCGAGCATCAGAAATGCGAAAATTTTGAGGTTCTCAAGCGTTTCTTATCTCCAAACTGCCATATCTCGCGAACGGATTCATCAATCCGCAAAATTTCTGTGCCATCTGAAAGTAGAATCTCGCCCGATTACAACGGTAGGTATAGTTTTCCCCTAGGCCGTTCTGGTTATTCGTGTCGAGCATCAGAACTGCGAAAATTTTGAGTTTCTCAAGCGTTTCTTACCTCCAAACTGCCATATCTCGCGAACGGATTGACCAATCCGCAAAATTTCTGTTGCATATGAAAGTAGAAACTCGCCCGATTACAACGGTAGGTGTAGTTTTCCCCTAGGCCGTTCTAGTTATTCGTTTCGAGCATCAGAACTGCGAAAATTTTGAGTTTCTCAAGCGTTTCTTACCTCCAAACTGCCATATCTCGCGAACGGATTGACCAATCCGCATAATTTCTGTTGCATCTGAAAGTAGAAACTCGCCCCATTACAACGGCATGCGCACTTTTCCCCTAGGCCGTTCTAGTTATTCGTTTCGAGCATCAGAACTGCGAAAATTTTGAGTTTCTCAAGCGTTTCTTACATCCAAACGGCCATATCACGCGAACGGATTGACCAATCCGCAAAATTTCTGTTGCATCTGAAAGTAGAAACTCGCCCGATTACAACGGTAGGTGTAGTTTTCCCCTAGGCCGTTCCAGTTATTCGTTTCGAGCATCAGAACTGCGAAAATTTTGAGTTTCTCAAGCGTTTCTTACCTCCAAACTGCCATATCTCGCGAACGGATTGACCAATCTGCATAATTTCTGTTGCATCTGAAAGTAGAAACTCGCCCGATTACAACGGTATGTGTAGTTTTCCCCTAGGCCGTTCCAGTTATTCGTTTCGAGCATCAGAACTGCGAAAATTTTGAGTTTCTCAAGCGTTTCTTACCTCCAAACTGCCATATCTCGCGAACGGATTGACCAATCCGCATAATTTCTGTTGCATCTGAAAGTAGAAACTCGCCCGATTACAACGGTATGCGTACTACTCCCCTAGGCCGTTGTAGTCATTCGTTTCGAGCATCAGAACTGCGAAAATTTTGAGTTTCTCAAGCGTTTCTTATCTCCAAACTGCCATATCTCGCGAACGGATTGATCAATCCGCAAAATTTCTGTTGCATCTGAAAGTAGAAACTCGCCCGATTACAACGGTATGCGCACTTTTCCCCTAAGCCTTTCTGGTTATTCGTTTCGAGCATCAGAACTGCGAAAATTTTAGTTTCTCAAGCGTTTCTTACCTCCAAACTGCCATATCTCGCGAACGAATTGACCAATCCGCAAAATTTCTGTTGCACCAGAAGTAGAGACTCGCCCGATTACAACGGTATGTGTAGTTTTCCCCTAGGCCGTTCCAGTTATTCGTTTCGAGCATCAGAACTTCGAAAATTTTGAGTTTCTCAAGCGTTTCTTACATCCAAACTGCCATATCTCGCGAACGGATTGACCAATCCGCAAAATTTCTGTTGCATCTGAAGTAGAGACTCGCCCGATTACAACGGTATGTGTAGTTTTCCCCTAGGCCGTTCCAGTTATTCGTTTCGAGCATCAGAACTGCGAAAATTTTGAGTTTCTCAAGCGTTTCTTACCTCCAAACTGCCAAATCTCGCGAACGGATTGACCAATCCGCATAATTTCTGTTGCATCTGAAAGTAGAAACTCGCCCGATTACAACGGCATGCGCACTTTTCCCCTAGGCCGTTCTAGTTATTCGTTTCGAGCATCAGAACTGCGAAAATTTTGAGTTTCTCAAGCGTTTCTTACATCCAAACGGCCATATCACGCGAACGGATTGACCAATCCGCAAAATTTCTGTTGCATCTGAAAGTAGAAACTCGCCCGATTACAACGGTACGTGTAGTTTTCCCCTAGGCCGTTCTAGTTATTCGTTTCGAGCATCAGAACTGCGAAAATTTTAAGTTTCTCAAGCGTTTCTTATCTCCAAACTGCCATATCTCGCGAACGGATTCATCAATCCGCAAAATTTCTGTGCCATCTGAAAGTAGAAACTCGCCCGATTACAACGGTAGGTGTAGTTTTCCCCTAGGCCGTTCCAGTTATTCGTTTCGAGCATCAGAACTGCGAAAATTTTGAGTTTCTCAAGCGTTTCTTACCTCCAAACTGCCATATCTCGCGAACGGATTGACCAATCCGCAAAATTTCTGTTGCATCTGAAAGTAGAAACTCGCCCGATTGCAACGGTATGCGTACTTTTCCCCTAGGCCGTTCTAGTTACTCGTTTCGAGCATCAGAACTGCGAAAATTTTGAGTTTCTCAACCGTTTCTTATCTCCAAACTGCCATATCTCGCGAACGGATTGATCAATCCGCAAAATTTCTGTGCCATCTGAAAGTAGAAACTCGCCCGATTACAACGATAGGGGTAGTTTTCCCCTAGGCCGTTCCAGTTATTCATTTCGAGCATCAGAACTGCGAAAATTTTGAGTTTCTCAAGCGTTCCTTACCTCCAAACTGCCATATCTCGCGAACGGATTGACCAATCCGCAAAATTTCTGTTGCTTCTGAAAGTAGAAACTCGCCCGATTACAACGGTATGCGCACTTTTCCCCTAGGCCGTTCTAGTTATTCGTTTCGAGCATCAGAAATGCGAAAATTTTGAGGTTCTCAAGCGTTTCTTATCTCCAAACTGCCATATCTCGCGAACGGATTCATCAATCCGCAAAATTTCTGTGCCATCTGAAAGTAGAATCTCGCCCGATTACAACGGTAGGTATAGTTTTCCCCTAGGCCGTTCTGGTTATTCGTGTCGAGCATCAGAACTGCGAAAATTTTGAGTTTCTCAAGCGTTTCTTACCTCCAAACTGCCATATCTCGCGAACGGATTGACCAATCCGCATAATTTCTGTTGCATCTGAAAGTAGAAACTCGCCCGATTACAACGGTATGCGCTCTTTTCCCCTAGGCCGTTCTAGTTATTCGTGTCGAGCATCAGAACTCCGAAAATTTTGAGTTTCTCAAGCGTTTCTTACCTCCAAACTGCCATATCTCGCGAACGGATTGACCAATCCGCAAAATTTCTTTTGCATCTGAAAGTAGAAACTCGCCCGATTACAACGGTAGGTGTAGTTTTCCCCTAGGCCGTTCCAGTTATTCGTTTCGAGCATCAGAACTGCGAAAATTTTGAGTTTCTCAAGCGTTTCTTACCTCCAAACTGCCAAATCTCGCGAACGGATTGACCAATCCGCATAATTTCTGTTGCATCAGAAAGTAGAAACTCGCCCGATTACAACGGCATGCGCACTTTTCCCCTAGGCCGTTCTAGTTATTCGTTTCGAGCATCAGAACTGCGAAAATTTTGAGTTTCTCAAGCGTTTCTTACCTCCAAACTGCCATATCTCGCGAACGGATTGACCAATCCGCATAATTTCTGTTGCATCTGAAAGTAGAAACTCGCCCGATTACAACGGTATGCGTACTACTCCCCTAGGCCGTTGTAGTCATTCGTTTCGAGCATCAGAACTGCGAAAATTTTGAGTTTCTCAAGCGTTTCTTATCTCCAAACTGCCATATCTCGCGAACGGATTGATCAATCCGCAAAATTTCTGTTGCATCTGAAAGTAGAAACTCGCCCGATTACAACGGTATGCGCACTTTTCCCCTAAGCCGTTCTGGTTATTCGTTTCGAGCATCAGAACTGCGAAAATTTTGAGTTTCTCAAGCGTTTCTTACCTCCAAACTGCCATATCTCGCGAACGAATTGACCAATCCGCAAAATTTCTGTTGCACCAGAAGTAGAGACTCGCCCGATTACAACGGTATGTGTAGTTTTCCCCTAGGCCGTTCCAGTTATTCGTTTCGAGCATCAGAACTTCGAAAATTTTGAGTTTCTCAAGCGTTTCTTACCTCCAAACTGCCATATCTCGCGAACGGATTGACCAATCCGCAAAATTTCTGTTGCATCTGAAGTAGAGACTCGCCCGATTACAACGGTATGTGTAGTTTTCCCCTAGGCCGTTCCAGTTATTCGTTTCGAGCATCAGAACTGCGAAAATTTTGAGTTTCTCAAGCGTTTCTTACCTCCAAACTGCCATATCTCGCGAACGGATTGACCAATCCGCAAAATTTCTGTTGCATCTGAAGTAGAGACTCGCCCGATTACAACGGTATGTGTAGTTTTCCCCTAGGCCGTTCCAGTTATTCGTTTCGAGCATCAGAAATACGAAATTTTTGAGTTTCTCAAGCGTTTCTTACCTCCAAACTGCCATATCTCGCGAACGGATTGACCAATCCGCATAATTTCTGTTGCATCTGAAAGTAGAAACTCGCCCGATTACAACGGTATGCGCTCTTTTCCCCTAGGCCGTTCTAGTTATTCGTGTCGAGCATCAGAACTCCGAAAATTTTGAGTTTCTCAAGCGTTTCTTACCTCCAAACTGCCATATCTCGCGAACGGATTGACCAATCCGCAAAATTTCTGTTGCATCTGAAAGTAGAAACTCGCCCGATTACAACGGTAGGTGTAGTTTTCCCCTAGGCCGTTCCAGTTATTCGTTTCGAGCATCAGAACTGCGAAAATTTTGAGTTTCTCAAGCGTTTCTTACCTCCAAACTGCCAAATCTCGCGAACGGATTGACCAATCCGCATAATTTCTGTTGCATCAGAAAGTAGAAACTCGCCCGATTACAACGGCATGCGCACTTTTCCCCTAGGCCGTTCTAGTTATTCGTTTCGAGCATCAGAACTGCGAAAATTTTGAGTTTCTCAAGCGTTTCTTACCTCCAAACTGCCATATCTCGCGAACGGATTGACCAATCCGCATAATTTCTGTTGCATCTGAAAGTAGAAACTCGCCCGATTACAACGGTATGCGTACTACTCCCCTAGGCCGTTGTAGTCATTCGTTTCGAGCATCAGAACTGCGAAAATTTTGAGTTTCTCAAGCGTTTCTTATCTCCAAACTGCCATATCTCGCGAACGGATTGATCAATCCGCAAAATTTCTGTTGCATCTGAAAGTAGAAACTCGCCCGATTACAACGGTATGCGCACTTTTCCCCTAAGCCGTTCTGGTTATTCGTTTCGAGCATCAGAACTGCGAAAATTTTGAGTTTCTCAAGCGTTTCTTACCTCCACACTGCCATATCTCGCGAACGAATTGACCAATCCGCAAAATTTCTGTTGCACCAGAAGTAGAGACTCGCCCGATTATAACGGTATGTGTAGTTTTCCCCTAGGCCGTTCCAGTTATTCGTTTCGAGCATCAGAACTTCGAAAATTTTGAGTTTCTCAAGCGTTTCTTACCTCCAAACTGCCATATCTCGCGAACGGATTGACCAATCCGCAAAATTTCTGTTGCATCTGAAGTAGAGATTCGCCCGATTACAACGGTATGTGTAGTTTTCCCCTAGGCCGTTCCAGTTATTCGTGTCGAGCATCAGAACTGCGAAAATTTTGAGTTTCTCAAGCGTTTCTTACCTCCAAACTGCCAAATCTCGCGAACGGATTGACCAATCCGCATAATTTCTGTTGCATCTGAAAGTAGAAACTCGCCCGATTACAACGGCATGCGCACTTTTCCCCTAGGCCGTTCTAGTTATTCGTTTCGAGCATCAGAACTGCGAAAATTTTGAGTTTCTCAAGCGTTTCTTACATCCAAACGGCCATATCACGCGAACGGATTGACCAATCCGCAAAATTTCTGTTGCATCTGAAAGTAGAAACTCGCCCGATTACAACGGTACGTGTAGTTTTCCCCTAGGCCGTTCTAGTTATTCGTTTCGAGCATCAGAACAGCGAAAATTTTAAGTTTCTCAAGCGTTTCTTATCTCCAAACTGCCATATCTCGCGAACGGATTGATCAATCCGCAAAATTTCTGTGCCATCTGAAAGTAGAAACTCGCCCGATTACAACGATAGGGGTAGTTTTCCCCTAGGCCGTTCCAGTTATTCATTTCGAGCATCAGAACTGCGAAAATTTTGAGTTTCTCAAGCGTTCCTTACCTCCAAACTGCCATATCTCGCGAACGGATTGACCAATCCGCAAAATTTCTGTTGCTTCTGAAAGTAGAAACTCGCCCGATTACAACGGTATGCGCACTTTTCCCCTAGGCCGTTCTAGTTATTCGTTTCGAGCATCAGAAATGCGAAAATTTTGTGGTTCTCAAGCGCTTCTTATCTCCAAACTGCCATATCTCGCGAACGGATTCATCAATCCGCAAAATTTCTGTGCCATCTGAAAGTAGAATCTCGCCCGATTACAACGGTAGGTATAGTTTTCCCCTAGGCCGTTCTGGTTATTCGTGTCGAGCATCAGAACTGCGAAAATTTTGAGTTTCTCAAGCGTTTCTTACCTCCAAACTGCCATATCTCGCGAACGGATTGACCAATCCGCAAAATTTCTGTTGCATATGAAAGTAGAAACTCGCCCGATTACAACGGTAGGTGTAGTTTTCCCCTAGGCCGTTCTAGTTATTCGTTTCGAGCATCAGAACTGCGAAAATTTTGAGTTTCTCAAGCGTTTCTTACCTCCAAACTGCCATATCTCGCGAACGGATTGACCAATCTGCAAAATTTCTGTTGCATCTGAAAGTAGAAACTCGCCCGATTACAACGGTATGCGTACTTTTCCCCTAGGCCGTTCTAGTTACTCGTTTCGAGCATCAGAACTGCGAAAATTTTGAGTTTCTCAAGCGTTTCTTATCTCCAAACTGCCATATCTCGCGAACGGATTCATCAATCCGCAAAATTTCTGTGCCATCTGAAAGTAGAAACTCGCCCGATTACAACGGTATGCGCACTTTTCCCCTAGGCCGTTCTAGTTATTCGTTTCGAGCATCAGAACTGCGAAAATTTTGAGTTTCTCAAGCGTTTCTTACCTCCAAACAGCCACATCTCGCGAACGGATTGACCAAACCACAAAATTTCTGTTGCATCTGAAAGTAGAAACTCGCCCGATTACAACGGTATGTGTAGTTTTCCCCTAGGCCGTTCCAGTTATTCGTTTCGAGCATCAGAACTGCGAAAATTTTGAGTTTCTCAAGCGTTTCTTACCTCCAAACTGCCATATCTCGCGAACGGATTGACCAATCCGCAAAATTTCTGTTGCATCTGAAGTAGAGACTCGCCCGATTACAACGGTATGTGTAGTTTTCCCCTAGGCCGTTCCAGTTATTCGTTTCGAGCATCAGAAATACGAAATTTTTGAGTTTCTCAAGCGTTTCTTACCTCCAAACTGCCATATCTCGCGAACGGATTGACCAATCCGCATAATTTCTGTTGCATCTGAAAGTAGAAACTCGCCCGATTACAACGGTATGCGCTCTTTTCCCCTAGGCCGTTCTAGTTATTCGTGTCGAGCATCAGAACTCCGAAAATTTTGAGTTTCTCAAGCGTTTCTTACCTCCAAACTGCCATATCTCGCGAACGGATTGACCAATCCGCAAAATTTCTGTTGCATCTGAAAGTAGAAACTCGCCCGATTACAACGGTAGGTGTAGTTTTCCCCTAGGCCGTTCCAGTTATTCGTTTCGAGCATCAGAACTGCGAAAATTTTGAGTTTCTCAAGCGTTTCTTACCTCCAAACTGCCAAATCTCGCGAACGGATTGACCAATCCGCATAATTTCTGTTGCATCAGAAAGTAGAAACTCGCCCGATTACAACGGCATGCGCACTTTTCCCCTAGGCCGTTCTAGTTATTCGTTTCGAGCATCAGAACTGCGAAAATTTTGAGTTTCTCAAGCGTTTCTTACATCCAAACGGCCATATCACGCGAACGGATTGACCAATCCGCAAAATTTCTGTTGCATCTGAAAGTAGAAACTCGCCCGATTACAACGGTACGTGTAGTTTTCCCCTAGGCCGTTCTAGTTATTCGTTTCGAGCATCAGAACTGCGAAAATTTTGAGTTCCTCAAGCGTTTCTTATCTCCAAACTGCCATATCTCGCGAACGGATTCACCAATCCGCAAAATTTCTGTGCCATCTGAAAGTAGAAACTCGCCCGATTACAACGGTAGGTGTAGTTTTCCCCTAGGCCGTTCCAGTTATTCGTTTCGAGCATCAGAACTGCGAAAATTTTGAGTTTCTCAAGCGTTTCTTACCTCCAAACTGCCATATCTCGCGAACGAATTGACCAATCCGCAAAATTTCTGTGCCATCTGAAAGTAGAAACTCGCCCGATTACAACGGTAGGTGTAGTTTTCCCCTAGGCCGTTCCAGTTATTCGTTTCGAGCATCAGAACTGCGAAAATTTTGAGTTTCTCAAGCGTTTCTTACCTCCAAACTGCCATATCTCGCGAACGGATTGACCAATCCGCAAAATTTCTGTTGCATCTGAAGTAGAGACTCGCCCGATTACAACGGTATGTGTAGTTTTCCCCTAGGCCGTTCCAGTTATTCGTTTCGAGCATCAGAACTGCGAAAATTTTGAGTTTCTCAAGCGTTTCTTATCTCCAAACTGCCATATCTCGCGAACGGATTGACCAATCCGCAAAATTTCTGTTGCATCTGAAGTAGAGACTCGCCCGATTACAACGGTATGTGTAGTATTCCCCTAGGCCGTTCCAGTTATTCGTTTCGAGCATCAGAACTGCGAAAATTTTGAGTTTCTCAAGCGTTTCTTACCTCCAAACTGCCATATCTCGCGAACGGATTGACCAATCCGCAAAATTTCTGTTGCATCTGAAGTAGAGACTCGCCCGATTACAACGGTATGTGTAGTTTTCCCCTAGGCCGTTCCAGTTATTCGTTTCGAGCATCAGAAATACGAAATTTTTGAGTTTCTCAAGCGTTTCTTACCTCCAAACTGCCATATCTCGCGAACGGATTCATCAATCCGCAAAATTTCTGTGCCATCTGAAAGTAGAATCTCGCCCGATTACAACGGTAGGTATAGTTTTCCCCTAGGCCGTTCTGGTTATTCGTGTCGAGCATCAGAACTGCGAAAATTTTGAGTTTCTCAAGCGTTTCTTACCTCCAAACTGCCATATCTCGCGAACGGATTGACCAATCCGCAAAATTTCTGTTGCATATGAAAGTAGAAACTCGCCCGATTACAACGGTACGTGTAGTTTTCCCCTAGGCCGTTCTAGTTATTCGTTTCGAGCATCAGAACTGCGAAAATTTTGAGTTTCTCAAGCGTTTCTTACCTCCAAACTGCCATATCTCGCGAACGGATTGACCAATCTGCAAAATTTCTGTTGCATCTGAAAGTAGAAACTCGCCCGATTACAACGGTATGCGTACTTTTCCCCTAGGCCGTTCTAGTTACTCGTTTCGAGCATCAGAACTGCGAAAATTTTGAGTTTCTCAAGCGTTTCTTATCTCCAAACTGCCATATCTCGCGAACGGATTCATCAATCCGCAAAATTTCTGTGCCATCTGAAAGTAGAAACTCGCCCGATTACAACGGTATGCGCACTTTTCCCCTAGGCCGTTCTAGTTATTCGTTTCGAGCATCAGAACTGCGAAAATTTTGAGTTTCTCAAGCGTTTCTTACCTCCAAACAGCCATATCTCGCGAACGGATTGACCAATCCGCAAAATTTCTGTTGCATCTGAAAGTAGAAACTCGCCCGATTACAACGGTACGTGTAGTTTTCCCCTAGGCCGTTCTAGTTATTCGTTTCGAGCATCAGAACTGCGAAAATTTTGAGTTCCTCAAGCGTTTCTTATCTCCAAACTGCCATATCTCGCGAACGGATTCATCAATCCGCAAAATTTCTGTGCCATCTGAAAGTAGAAACTCGCCCGATTACAACGGTAGGTGTAGTTTTCCCCTAGGCCGTTCCAGTTATTCGTTTCGAGCATCAGAACTGCGAAAATTTTGAGTTTCTCAAGCGTTTCTTACCTCCAAACTGCCATATCTCGCGAACGAATTGACCAATCCGCAAAATTTCTGTGCCATCTGAAAGTAGAAACTCGCCCGATTACAACGGTAGGTGTAGTTTTCCCCTAGGCCGTTCCAGTTATTCGTTTCGAGCATCAGAACTGCGAAAATTTTGAGTTTCTCAAGCGTTTCTTACCTCCAAACTGCCATATCTCGCGAACGGATTGACCAATCCGCAAAATTTCTGTTGCATCTGAAGTAGAGACTCGCCCGATTACAACGGTATGTGTAGTTTTCCCCTAGGCCGTTCCAGTTATTCGTTTCGAGCATCAGAACTGCGAAAATTTTGAGTTTCTCAAGCGTTTCTTATCTCCAAACTGCCATATCTCGCGAACGGATTGACCAATCCGCAAAATTTCTGTTGCATCTGAAGTAGAGACTCGCCCGATTACAACGGTATGTGTAGTTTTCCCCTAGGCCGTTCCAGTTATTCGTTTCGAGCATCAGAACTGCGAAAATTTTGAGTTTCTCAAGCGTTTCTTACCTCCAAACTGCCATATCTCGCGAACGGATTGACCAATCCGCAAAATTTCTGTTGCATCTGAAGTAGAGACTCGCCCGATTACAACGGTATGTGTAGTTTTCCCCTAGGCCGTTCCAGTTATTCGTTTCGAGCATCAGAAATACGAAATTTTTGAGTTTCTCAAGCGTTTCTTACCTCCAAACTGCCATATCTCGCGAACGGATTGACCAATCCGCATAATTTCTGTTGCATCTGAAAGTAGAAACTCGCCCGATTACAACGGTATGCGCTCTTTTCCCCTAGGCCGTTCTAGTTATTCGTGTCGAGCATCAGAACTCCGAAAATTTTGAGTTTCTCAAGCGTTTCTTACCTCCAAACTGCCATATCTCGCGAACGGATTGACCAATCCGCAAAATTTCTGTTGCATCTGAAAGTAGAAACTCGCCCGATTACAACGGTAGGTGTAGTTTTCCCCTAGGCCGTTCCAGTTATTCGTTTCGAGCATCAGAACTGCGAAAATTTTGAGTTTCTCAAGCGTTTCTTACCTCCAAACTGCCAAATCTCGCGAACGGATTGACCAATCCGCATAATTTCTGTTGCATCAGAAAGTAGAAACTCGCCCGATTACAACGGCATGCGCACTTTTCCCCTAGGCCGGTCTAGTTATTCGTTTCGAGCATCAGAACTGCGAAAATTTTGAGTTTCTCAAGCGTTTCTTACATCCAAACGGCCATATCACGCGAACGGATTGACCAATCCGCAAAATTTCTGTTGCATCTGAAAGTAGAAACTCGCCCGATTACAACGGTACGTGTAGTTTTCCCCTAGGCCGTTCTAGTTATTCGTTTCGAGCATCAGAACTGCGAAAATTTTGAGTTCCTCAAGCGTTTCTTATCTCCAAACTGCCATATCTCGCGAACGGATTCATCAATCCGCAAAATTTCTGTGCCATCTGAAAGTAGAAACTCGCCCGATTACAACGGTAGGTGTAGTTTTCCCCTAGGCCGTTCCAGTTATTCGTTTCGAGCATCAGAACTGCGAAAATTTTGAGTTTCTCAAGCGTTTCTTACCTCCAAACTGCCATATCTCGCGAACGAATTGACCAATCCGCAAAATTTCTGTGCCATCTGAAAGTAGAAACTCGCCCGATTACAACGGTAGGTGTAGTTTTCCCCTAGGCCGTTCCAGTTATTCGTTTCGAGCATCAGAACTGCGAAAATTTTGAGTTTCTCAAGCGTTTCTTACCTCCAAACTGCCATATCTCGCGAACGGATTGACCAATCCGCAAAATTTCTGTTGCATCTGAAGTAGAGACTCGCCCGATTACAACGGTATGTGTAGTTTTCCCCTAGGCCGTTCCAGTTATTCGTTTCGAGCATCAGAACTGCGAAAATTTTGAGTTTCTCAAGCGTTTCTTATCTCCAAACTGCCATATCTCGCGAACGGATTGACCAATCCGCAAAATTTCTGTTGCATCTGAAGTAGAGACTCGCCCGATTACAACGGTATGTGTAGTTTTCCCCTAGGCAGTTCCAGTTATTCGTTTCGAGCATCAGAACTGCGAAAATTTTGAGTTTCTCAAGCGTTTCTTACCTCCAAACTGCCATATCTCGCGAACGGATTGACCAATCCGCAAAATTTCTGTTGCATCTGAAGTAGAGACTCGCCCGATTACAACGGTATGTGTAGTTTTCCCCTAGGCCGTTCCAGTTATTCGTTTCGAGCATCAGAAATACGAAATTTTTGAGTTTCTCAAGCGTTTCTTACCTCCAAACTGCCATATCTCGCGAACGGATTGACCAATCCGCATAATTTCTGTTGCATCTGAAAGTAGAAACTCGCCCGATTACAACGGTATGCGCTCTTTTCCCCTAGGCCGTTCTAGTTATTCGTGTCGAGCATCAGAACTCCGAAAATTTTGAGTTTCTCAAGCGTTTCTTACCTCCAAACTGCCATATCTCGCGAACGGATTGACCAATCCGCAAAATTTCTGTTGCATCTGAAAGTAGAAACTCGCCCGATTACAACGGTAGGTGTAGTTTTCCCCTAGGCCGTTCCAGTTATTCGTTTCGAGCATCAGAACTGCGAAAATTTTGAGTTTCTCAAGCGTTTCTTACCTCCAAACTGCCAAATCTCGCGAACGGATTGACCAATCCGCATAATTTCTGTTGCATCAGAAAGTAGAAACTCGCCCGATTACAACGGCATGCGCACTTTTCCCCTAGGCCGTTCTAGTTATTCGTTTCGAGCATCAGAACTGCGAAAATTTTGAGTTTCTCAAGCGTTTCTTACATCCAAACGGCCATATCACGCGAACGGATTGACCAATCCGCAAAATTTCTGTTGCATCTGAAAGTAGAAACTCGCCCGATTACAACGGTACGTGTAGTTTTCCCCTAGGCCGTTCTAGTTATTCGTTTCGAGCATCAGAACTGCGAAAATTTTGAGTTTCTCAAGCGTTTCTTACCTCCAAACTGCCATATCTCGCGAACGGATTGACCAATCCGCAAAATTTCTGTTGCATCTGAAGTAGAGACTCGCCCGATTACAACGGTATGTGTAGTTTTCCCCTAGGCCGTTCCAGTTATTCGTTTCGAGCATCAGAAATACGAAATTTTTGAGTTTCTCAAGCGTTTCTTACCTCCAAACTGCCATATCTCGCGAACGGATTGACCAATCCGCATAATTTCTGTTGCATCTGAAAGTAGAAACTCGCCCGATTACAACGGTATGCGCTCTTTTCCCCTAGGCCGTTCTAGTTATTCGTGTCGAGCATCAGAACTCCGAAAATTTTGAGTTTCTCAAGCGTTTCTTACCTCCAAACTGCCATATCTCGCGAACGGATTGACCAATCCGCAAAATTTCTGTTGCATCTGAAAGTAGAAACTCGCCCGATTACAACGGTAGGTGTAGTTTTCTCCTAGGCCGTTCCAGTTATTCGTTTCGAGCATCAGAACTGCGAAAATTTTGAGTTTCTCAAGCGTTTCTTACCTCCAAACTGCCAAATCTCGCGAACGGATTGACCAATCCGCATAATTTCTGTTGCATCTGAAAGTAGAAACTCGCCCGATTACAACGGCATGCGCACTTTTCCCCTAGGCCGTTCTAGTTATTCGTTTCGAGCATCAGAACTGCGAAAATTTTGAGTTCCTCAAGCGTTTCTTACATCCAAACGGCCATATCACGCGAACGGATTGACCAATCCGCAAAATTTCCGTTGCATCTGAAAGTAGAAACTCGCCCGATTACAACGGTACGTGTAGTTTTCCCCTAGGCCGTTCTAGTTATTCGTTTCGAGCATCAGAACTGCGAAAATTTTGAGTTTCTCAAGCGTTTCTTATCTCCAAACTGCCATATCTCGCGAACGGATTCATCAATCCGCAAAATTTCTGTGCCATCTGAAAGTAGAAACTCGCCCGATTACAACGGTAGGTGTAGTTTTCCCCTAGGCCGTTCCAGTTATTCGTTTCGAGCATCAGAACTGCGAAAATTTTGAGTTTCTCAAGCGTTTCTTACCTCCAAACTGCCAAATCTCGCGAACGGATTGACCAATCCGCATAATTTCTGTTGCATCAGAAAGTAGAAACTCGCCCGATTACAACGGCATGCGCACTTTTCCCCTAGGCCGTTCTAGTTATTCGTTTCGAGCATCAGAACTGCGAAAATTTTGAGTTTCTCAAGCGTTTCTTACATCCAAACGGCCATATCACGCGAACGGATTGACCAATCCGCAAAATTTCTGTTGCATCTGAAAGTAGAAACTCGCCCGATTACAACGGTACGTGTAGTTTTCCCCTAGGCCGTTCTAGTTATTCGTTTCGAGCATCAGAACTGCGAAAATTTTGAGTTCCTCAAGCGTTTCTTATCTCCAAACTGCCATATCTCGCGAACGGATTCATCAATCCGCAAAATTTCTGTGCCATCTGAAAGTAGAAACTCGCCCGATTACAACGGTAGGTGTAGTTTTCCCCTAGGCCGTTCCAGTTATTCGTTTCGAGCATCAGAACTGCGAAAATTTTGAGTTTCTCAAGCGTTTCTTACCTCCAAACTGCCATATCTCGCGAACGGATTGACCAATCTGCATAATTTCTGTTGCATCTGAAAGTAGAAACTCGCCCGATTACAACGGTATGTGTAGTTTTCCCCTAGGCCGTTCCAGTTATTCGTTTCGAGCATCAGAACTGCGAAAATTTTGAGTTTCTCAAGCGTTTCTTACCTCCAAACTGCCATATCTCGCGAACGGATTGACCAATCCGCATAATTTCTGTTGCATCTGAAAGTAGAAACTCGCCCGATTACAACGGTATGCGTACTACTCCCCTAGGCCGTTCTACTCATTCGTTTCGAGCATCAGAACTGCGAAAATTTTGAGTTTTTCAAGCGTTTCTTATCTCCAAACTGCCATATCTCGCGAACGGATTGATCAATCCGCAAAATTTCTGTTGCATCAGAAAGTAGAAACTCGCCCGATTACAACGGTATGCGCACTTTTCCCCTAAGCCATTCTAGTTATTCGTTTCGAGCATCAGAACTGCGAAAATTTTGAGTTTCTCAAGCGTTTCTTACCTCCAAACTGCCATATCTCGCGAACGAATTGACCAATCCGCAAAATTTCTGTTGCACCAGAAGTAGAGACTCGCCCGATTACAACGGTATGTGTAGTTTTCCCCTAGGCCGTTCCAGTTATTCGTTTCGAGCATCAGAACTGCGAAAATTTTGAGTTTCTCAAGCGTTTCTTACCTCCAAACTGCCATATCTCGCGAACGGATTGACCAATCCGCAAAATTTCTGTTGCATCTGAAGTAGAGACTCGCCCGATTACAACGGTATGTGTAGTTTTCCCCTAGGCCGTTCCAGTTATTCGTTTCGAGCATCAGAAATACGAAATTTTTGAGTTTCTCAAGCGTTTCTTACCTCCAAACTGCCATATCTCGCGAACGGATTGACCAATCCGCATAATTTCTGTTGCATCTGAAAGTAGAAACTCGCCCGATTACAACGGTATGCGCTCTTTTCCCCTAGGCCGTTCTACTTATTCGTGTCGAGCATCAGAACTCCGAAAATTTTGAGTTTCTCAAGCGTTTCTTACCTCCAAACTGCCATATCTCGCGAACGGATTGACCAATCCGCAAAATTTCTGTTGCATCTGAAAGTAGAAACTCGCCCGATTACAACGGTAGGTGTAGTTTTCTCCTAGGCCGTTCCAGTTATTCGTTTCGAGCATCAGAACTGCGAAAATTTTGAGTTTCTCAAGCGTTTCTTACCTCCAAACTGCCAAATCTCGCGAACGGATTGACCAATCCGCAAAATTTCTGTGCCATCTGAAAGTAGAAACTCGCCCGATTACAACGGTAGGTGTAGTTTTCCCCTAGGCCGTTCCAGTTATTCGTTTCGAGCATCAGAACTGCGAAAATTTTGAGTTTCTCAAGCGTTTCTTACCTCCAAACTGCCATATCTCGCGAACGGATTGACCAATCTGCATAATTTCTGTTGCATCTGAAAGTAGAAACTCGCCCGATTACAACGGTATGCGTAGTTGTCCCCTAGGCCGTTCCAGTTATTCGTTTCGAGCATCAGAACTGCGAAAATTTTGAGTTTCTTAAGCGTTTCTTACCTCCAAACTGCCATATCTCGCGAACGGATTGACCAATCCGCATAATTTCTGTTGCATCTGAAAGTAGAAACTCGCCCGATTACAACGGTATGCGTACTACTCCCCTAGGCCGTTCTACTCATTCGTTTCGAGCATCAGAACTGCGAAAATTTTGAGTTTCTCAAGCGTTTCTTATCTCCAAACTGCCATATCTCGCGAACGGATTGATCAATCCGCAAAATTTCTGTTGCATCAGAAAGTAGAAACTCGCCCGATTACAACGGTATGCGCACTTTTCCCCTAAGCCATTCTAGTTATTCGTTTCGAGCATCAGAACTGCGAAAATTTTGAGTTTCTCAAGCGTTTCTTACCTCCAAACTGCCATATCTCGCGAACGAATTGACCAATCCGCAAAATTTCTGTTGCACCAGAAGTAGAGACTCGCCCGATTACAACGGTATGTGTAGTTTTCCCCTAGGCCGTTCCAGTTATTCGTTTCGAGCATCAGAACTGCGAAAATTTTGAGTTTCTCAAGCGTTTCTTACCTCCAAACTGCCATATCTCGCGAACGGATTGACCAATCCGCAAAATTTCTGTTGCATCTGAAGTAGAGACTCGCCCGATTACAACGGTATGTGTAGTTTTCCCCTAGGCCGTTCCAGTTATTCGTTTCGAGCATCAGAAATACGAAATTTTTGAGTTTCTCAAGCGTTTCTTACCTCCAAACTGCCGTATCTCGCGAACGGATTGACCAATCCGCATAATTTCTGTTGCATCTGAAAGTAGAAACTCGCCCGATTACAACGGTATGCGCTCTTTTCCCCTAGGCCGTTCTAGTTATTCGTGTCGAGCATCAGAACTCCGAAAATTTTGAGTTTCTCAAGCGTTTCTTACCTCCAAACTGCCATATCTCGCGAACGGATTGACCAATCCGCAAAATTTCTGTTGCATCTGAAAGTAGAAACTCGCCCGATTACAACGGTAGGTGTAGTTTTACCCTAGGCCGTTCCAGTTATTCGTTTCGAGCATCAGAACTGCGAAAATTTTGAGTTTCTCAAGCGTTTCTTACCTCCAAACTGCCAAATCTCGCGAACGGATTGACCAATCCGCATAATTTCTGTTGCATCTGAAAGTAGAAACTCGCCCGATTACAACGGCATGCGCACTTTTCCCCTAGGCCGTTCTAGTTATTCGTTTCGAGCATCAGAACTGCGAAAATTTTGAGTTTCTCAAGCGTTTCTTACATCCAAACGGCCATATCTCGCGAACGGATTGACCAATCCGCAAAATTTCTGTTGCTTCTGAAAGTAGAAACTCGCCCGATTACAACGGTATGCGCACTTTTCCCCTAGGCCGTTCTAGTTATTCGTTTCGAGCATCAGAAATGCGAAAATTTTGAGGTTCTCAAGCGTTTCTTATCTCCAAACTGCCATATCTCGCGAACGGATTCATCAATCCGCAAAATTTCTGTGCCATCTGAAAGTAGAATCTCGCCCGATTACAACGGTAGGTGTAGTTTTCCCCTAGGCCGTTCTGGTTATTCGTGTCGAGCATCAGAACTGCGAAAATTTTGAGTTTCTCAAGCGTTTCTTACCTCCAAACTGCCATATCTCGCGAACGGATTGACCAATCTGCAAAATTTCTGTTGCATCTGAAAGTAGAAACTCGCCCGATTACAACGGTATGCGTACTTTTCCCCTAGGCTGTTCTAGTTACTCGTTTCGAGCATCAGAACTGCGAAAATTTTGAGTTTCTCAAGCGTTTCTTATCTCCAAACTGCCATATCTCGCGAACGGATTCATCAATCCGCAAAATTTCTGTGCCATCTGAAAGTAGAAACTCGCCCGATTACAACGGTAGGTGTAGTTTTCCCCTAGGCCGTTCCAGTTATTCGTTTCGAGCATCAGAAATGCGAAAATTTTGAGGTTCTCAAGCGTTTCTTATCTCCAAACTGCCATATCTCGCGAACGGATTGATCAATCCGCAAAATTTCTGTGCCATCTGAAAGTAGAAACTCGCCCGATTACAACGGTAGGGGTAGTATTCCCCTAGGCCGTTCCAGTTATTCATTTCGAGCATCAGAACTGCGAAAATTTTGAGTTTCTCAAGCGTTCCTTACCTCCAAACTGCCATATCTCGCGAACGGATTGACCAATCCGCAAAATTTCTGTTGCTTCTGAAAGTAGAAACTCGCCCGATTACAACGGTATGCGCACTTTTCCCCTAGGCCGTTCTAGTTATTCGTTTCGAGCATCAGAAATGCGAAAATTTTGAGGTTCTCAAGCGTTTCTTAAATCCAAACGGCCATATCTCGCGAACGGATTGACCAATCCGCAAAATTTCTGTAGCATCTGAAAGTAGAAACTCGCCCGATTGCAACGGTATGCGCACTTTTCCTCTAGGCCGTTCTAGTTATTCGTTTCGAGCATCAGAACTGCGAAAATTTTGAGTTTCTCAAGCGTTTCTTACATCCAAACGGCCATATCACGCGAACGGATTGACCAATCCGCATAATTTCTGTTGCATCTGAAAGTAGAAACTCGCCCGATTACAACGATATGCGCACTTTTCCCCTAGGCCGTTCTAGTTATTCGTTTCGAGCATCAGAACTGCCAAAATTTTGAGTTTCTCAAGCGTTTCTTACTTCCAAACTGCCACATCTCGCGAACGGATCGACCAATCCGCAAAATTTCTGTTGCATCTGAAAGTAGAAACTCGCCCGATTACAACGGTATGCGCACTTTGCCCCTAGGCCGTTCTAGTTATTCGTTTCGAGCATCAGAACTGCGAAAATTTTGAGTTTCTCAAGCGTTTCTTATCTCCAAACTGCCATATCTCGCGAACGGATTGATCAATCCGCAAAATTTCTGTGCCATCTGAAAGTAGAAACTCGCCCGATTACAACGGTAGGGGTAGTATTCCCCTAGGCCGTTCCAGTTATTCATTTCGAGCATCAGAACTGCGAAAATTTTGAGTTTCTCAAGCGTTCCTTACCTCCAAACTGCCATATCTCGCGAACGGATTGACCAATCCGCAAAATTTCTGTTGCTTCTGAAAGTAGAAACTCGCCCGATTACAACGGTATGCGCACTTTTCCCCTAGGCCGTTCTAGTTATTCGTTTCGAGCATCAGAAATGCGAAAATTTTGAGGTTCTCAAGCGTTTCTTAAATCCAAACGGCCATATCTCGCGAACGGATTGACCAATCCGCAAAATTTCTGTTGCATCTGAAAGTAGAAACTCGCCCGATTACAACGGTAGGTGTAGTTTTACCCTAGGCCGTTCCAGTTATTCGTTTCGAGCATCAGAACTGCGAAAATTTTGAGTTTCTCAAGCGTTTCTTACCTCCAAACTGCCAAATCTCGCGAACGGATTGACCAATCCGCATAATTTCTGTTGCATCTGAAAGTAGAAACTCGCCCGATTACAACGGCATGCGCACTTTTCCCCTAGGCCGTTCTAGTTATTCGTTTCGAGCATCAGAACTGCGAAAATTTTGAGTTTCTCAAGCGTTTCTTACATCCAAACGGCCATATCTCGCGAACGGATTGACCAATCCGCAAAATTTCTGTTGCTTCTGAAAGTAGAAACTCGCCCGATTACAACGGTATGCGCACTTTTCCCCTAGGCCGTTCTAGTTATTCGTTTCGAGCATCAGAAATGCGAAAATTTTGAGGTTCTCAAGCGTTTCTTATCTCCAAACTGCCATATCTCGCGAACGGATTCATCAATCCGCAAAATTTCTGTGCCATCTGAAAGTAGAATCTCGCCCGATTACAACGGTAGGTGTAGTTTTCCCCTAGGCCGTTCTGGTTATTCGTGTCGAGCATCAGAACTGCGAAAATTTTGAGTTTCTCAAGCGTTTCTTACCTCCAAACTGCCATATCTCGCGAACGGATTGACCAATCTGCAAAATTTCTGTTGCATCTGAAAGTAGAAACTCGCCCGATTACAACGGTATGCGTACTTTTCCCCTAGGCTGTTCTAGTTACTCGTTTCGAGCATCAGAACTGCGAAAATTTTGAGTTTCTCAAGCGTTTCTTATCTCCAAACTGCCATATCTCGCGAACGGATTCATCAATCCGCAAAATTTCTGTGCCATCTGAAAGTAGAAACTCGCCCGATTACAACGGTAGGTGTAGTTTTCCCCTAGGCCGTTCCAGTTATTCGTTTCGAGCATCAGAAATGCGAAAATTTTGAGGTTCTCAAGCGTTTCTTATCTCCAAACTGCCATATCTCGCGAACGGATTGATCAATCCGCAAAATTTCTGTGCCATCTGAAAGTAGAAACTCGCCCGATTACAACGGTAGGGGTAGTATTCCCCTAGGCCGTTCCAGTTATTCATTTCGAGCATCAGAACTGCGAAAATTTTGAGTTTCTCAAGCGTTCCTTACCTCCAAACTGCCATATCTCGCGAACGGATTGACCAATCCGCAAAATTTCTGTTGCTTCTGAAAGTAGAAACTCGCCCGATTACAACGGTATGCGCACTTTTCCCCTAGGCCGTTCTAGTTATTCGTTTCGAGCATCAGAAATGCGAAAATTTTGAGGTTCTCAAGCGTTTCTTAAATCCAAACGGCCATATCTCGCGAACGGATTGACCAATCCGCAAAATTTCTGTAGCATCTGAAAGTAGAAACTCGCCCGATTGCAACGGTATGCGCACTTTTCCTCTAGGCCGTTCTAGTTATTCGTTTCGAGCATCAGAACTGCGAAAATTTTGAGTTTCTCAAGCGTTTCTTACATCCAAACGGCCATATCACGCGAACGGATTGACCAATCCGCATAATTTCTGTTGCATCTGAAAGTAGAAACTCGCCCGATTACAACGATATGCGCACTTTTCCCCTAGGCCGTTCTAGTTATTCGTTTCGAGCATCAGAACTGCCAAAATTTTGAGTTTCTCAAGCGTTTCTTACTTCCAAACTGCCACATCTCGCGAACGGATCGACCAATCCGCAAAATTTCTGTTGCATCTGAAAGTAGAAACTCGCCCGATTACAACGGTATGCGCACTTTGCCCCTAGGCCGTTCTAGTTATTCGTTTCGAGCATCAGAACTGCGAAAATTTTGAGTTTCTCAAGCGTTTCTTATCTCCAAACTGCCATATCTCGCGAACGGATTGATCAATCCGCAAAATTTCTGTGCCATCTGAAAGTAGAAACTCGCCCGATTACAACGGTAGGGGTAGTTTTCCCCTAGGCCGTTCCTGTTATTCATTTCGAGCATCAGAACTGCGAAAATTTTGAGTTTCTCAAGCGTTCCTTACCTCCAAACTGCCATATCTCGCGAACGGATTGACCAATCCGCAAAATTTCTGTTGCTTCTGAAAGTAGAAACTCGCCCGATTACAACGGTATGCGCACTTTTCCCCCAGGCCGTTCTAGTTATTCGTTTCGAGCATCAGAAATGTGAAAATTTTGAGGTTCTCAAGCGTTTCTTATCTCCAAACGGCCATATCTCGCGAACGGATTCATCAATCCGCAAAATTTCTGTGCCATCTGAAAGTAGAAACTCGCCCGATTACAACGGTAGGGGTAGTTTTCCCCTAGGCCGTTCCAGTTATTCATTTCGAGCATCAGAACTGCGAAAATTTTGAGTTTCTCAAGCGTTCCTTACCTCCAAACTGCCATATCTCGCGAACGGATTGACCAATCCGCAAAATTTCTGTTGCTTCTGAAATTAGAAACTCGCCCGATTACAACGGTATGCGTACTTTTCCCCTAGGCCGTTCTAGTTACTCGTTTCGGGCATCGAACCTGCGAAAATTTTGTGTTTCTCAAGCGTTTCTTATCTCCAAACTGCCATATCTCGCGAACGGATTGATCAATCCGCAAAATTTCTGTGCCATCTGAAAGTAGAAACTCGCCCGATTACAACGGTAGGGGTAGTTTTCCCCTAGGCCGTTCCAGTTATTCATTTCGAGCATCAGAACTGCGAAAATTTTGAGTTTCTCTAGCGTTCCTTACCTCCAAACTGCCATATCTCGCGAACGGATTGACCAATCCGCAAAATTTCTGTGCCATCTGAAAGTAGAAACTCGCCCGATTACAACGGTAGGTGTAGTTTTCCCCTAGGCCGTTCCAGTTATTCGTTTCGAGCATCAGAAATGCGAAAATTTTGAGGTTCTCAAGCGTTTCTTATCTCCAAACTGCCATATCTCGCGAACGGATTCATCAATCCGCAAAATTTCTGTGCCATCTGAAAGTAGAAACTCGCCCGATTACAACGGTATGCGCACTTTTCCCCTAGGCCGTTCTAGTTATTCGTTTCGAGCATCAGAACTGCGAAAATTTTGAGTTTCTCAAGCGTTTCTTACATCCAAACGGCCATATCACGCGAACGGATTGACCAATCCGCATAATTTCTGTTGCATCTGAAAGTAGAAACTCGCCCGATTACAACGGTATGCGTACTTTTCCCCTAGGCCGTTCTAGTTACGCGTTTCGGGCATCAAAACTGCGAAAATTTTGAGTTTCTCAAGCGTTTCTTATCTCCAAACTGCCATATCTCGCGAACGGATTGATCAATCCGCAAAATTTCTGTGCCATCTGAAAGTAGAAACTCGCCCGATTACAACGGTAGGGGTAGTATTCCCCTAGGCCGTTCCAGTTATTCATTTCGAGCATCAGAACTGCGAAAATTTTGAGTTTCTCAAGCGTTCCTTACCTCCAAACTGCCATATCTCGCGAACGGATTGACCAATCCGCAAAATTTCTGTTGCTTCTGAAAGTAGAAACTCGCCCGATTACAACGGTATGCGCACTTTTCCCCTAGGCCGTTCTAGTTATTCGTTTCGAGCATCAGAAATGCGAAAATTTTGAGGTTCTCAAGCGTTTCTTAAATCCAAACGGCCATATCTCGCGAACGGATTGACCAATCCGCAAAATTTCTGTAGCATCTGAAAGTAGAAACTCGCCCGATTGCAACGGTATGCGCACTTTTCCTCTAGGCCGTTCTAGTTATTCGTTTCGAGCATCAGAACTGCGAAAATTTTGAGTTTCTCAAGCGTTTCTTACATCCAAACGGCCATATCACGCGAACGGATTGACCAATCCGCATAATTTCTGTTGCATCTGAAAGTAGAAACTCGCCCGATTACAACGATATGCGCACTTTTCCCCTAGGCCGTTCTAGTTATTCGTTTCGAGCATCAGAACTGCCAAAATTTTGAGTTTCTCAAGCGTTTCTTACTTCCAAACTGCCACATCTCGCGAACGGAACGACCAATCCGCAAAATTTCTGTTGCATCTGAAAGTAGAAACTCGCCCGATTACAACGGTATGCGCACTTTGCCCCTAGGCCGTTCTAGTTATTCGTTTCGAGCATCAGAACTGCGAAAATTTTGAGTTTCTCAAGCGTTTCTTATCTCCAAACTGCCATATCTCGCGAACGGATTGATCAATCCGCAAAATTTCTGTGCCATCTGAAAGTAGAAACTCGCCCGATTACAACGGTAGGGGTAGTTTTCCCCTAGGCCGTTCCTGTTATTCATTTCGAGCATCAGAACTGCGAAAATTTTGAGTTTCTCAAGCGTTCCTTACATCCAAACTGCCATATCTCGCGAACGGATTGACCAATCCGCAAAATTTCTGTTGCTTCTGAAAGTAGAAACTCGCCCGATTACAACGGTATGCGCACTTTTCCCCCAGGCCGTTCTAGTTATTCGTTTCGAGCATCAGAAATGTGAAAATTTTGAGGTTCTCAAGCGTTTCTTATCTCCAAACTGCCATATCTCGCGAACGGATTCATCAATCCGCAAAATTTCTGTGCCATCTGAAAGTAGAAACTCGCCCGATTACAACGGTATGCGCACTTTTCCCCTAGGCCGTTCTAGTTATTCGTTTCGAGCATCAGAACTGCGAAAATTTTGAGTTTCTCAAGCGTTTCTTACATCCAAACGGCCATATCACGCGAACGGATTGACCAATCCGCATAATTTCTGTTGCATCTGAAAGTAGAAACTCGCCCGATTACAACGGTATGCGTACTTTTCCCCTAGGCCGTTCTAGTTACGCGTTTCGGGCATCAAAACTGCGAAAATTTTGAGTTTCTCAAGCGTTTCTTATCTCCAAACTGCCATATCTCGCGAACGGATTGATCAATCCGCAAAATTTCTGTGCCATCTGAAAGTAGAAACTCGCCCGATTACAACGGTAGGGGTAGTATTCCCCTAGGCCGTTCCAGTTATTCATTTCGAGCATCAGAACTGCGAAAATTTTGAGTTTCTCAAGCGTTCCTTACCTCCAAACTGCCATATCTCGCGAACGGATTGACCAATCCGCAAAATTTCTGTTGCTTCTGAAAGTAGAAACTCGCCCGATTACAACGGTATGCGCACTTTTCCCCCAGGCCGTTCTAGTTATTCGTTTCGAGCATCAGAAATGTGAAAATTTTGAGGTTCTCAAGCGTTTCTTATCTCCAAACTGCCATATCTCGCGAACGGATTCATCAATCCGCAAAATTTCTGTGCCATCTGAAAGTAGAAACTCGCCCGATTACAACGGTATGCGCACTTTTCCCCTAGGCCGTTCTAGTTATTCGTTTCGAGCATCAGAACTGCGAAAATTTTGAGTTTCTCAAGCGTTTCTTACATCCAAACGGCCATATCACGCGAACGGATTGACCAATCCGCATAATTTCTGTTGCATCTGAAAGTAGAAACTCGCCCGATTACAACGGTATGCGTACTTTTCCCCTAGGCCGTTCTAGTTACGCGTTTCGGGCATCAAAACTGCGAAAATTTTGAGTTTCTCAAGCGTTTCTTATCTCCAAACTGCCATATCTCGCGAACGGATTGATCAATCCGCAAAATTTCTGTGCCATCTGAAAGTAGAAACTCGCCCGATTACAACGGTAGGGGTAGTATTCCCCTAGGCCGTTCCAGTTATTCATTTCGAGCATCAGAACTGCGAAAATTTTGAGTTTCTCAAGCGTTCCTTACCTCCAAACTGCCATATCTCGCGAACGGATTGACCAATCAGCAAAATTTCTGTTGCTTCTGAAAGTAGAAACTCGCCCGATTACAACGGTATGCGCACTTTTCCCCTAGGCCGTTCTAGTTATTCGTTTCGAGCATCAGAAATGCGAAAATTTTGAGGTTCTCAAGCGTTTCTTAAATCCAAACGGCCATATCTCGCGAACGGATTGACCAATCCGCAAAATTTCTGTAGCATCTGAAAGTAGAAACTCGCCCGATTGCAACGGTATGCGCACTTTTCCTCTAGGCCGTTCTAGTTATTCGTTTCGAGCATCAGAACTGCGAAAATTTTGAGTTTCTCAAGCGTTTCTTACATCCAAACGGCCATATCACGCGAACGGATTGACCAATCCGCATAATTTCTGTTGCATCTGAAAGTAGAAACTCGCCCGATTACAACGATATGCGCACTTTTCCCCTAGGCCGTTCTAGTTATTGGTTTCGAGCATCAGAACTGCCAAAATTTTGAGTTTCTCAAGCGTTTCTTACTTCCAAACTGCCACATCTCGCGAACGGATCGACCAATCCGCAAAATTTCTGTTGCATCTGAAAGTAGAAACTCGCCCGATTACAACGGTATGCGCACTTTGCCCCTAGGCCGTTCTAGTTATTCGTTTCGAGCATCAGAACTGCGAAAATTTTGAGTTTCTCAAGCGTTTCTTATCTCCAAACTGCCATATCTCGCGAACGGATTGATCAATCCGCAAAATTTCTGTGCCATCTGAAAGTAGAAACTCGCCCGATTACAACGGTAGGGGTAGTTTTCCCCTAGGCCGTTCCTGTTATTCATTTCGAGCATCAGAACTGCGAAAATTTTGAGTTTCTCAAGCGTTCCTTACCTCCAAACTGCCATATCTCGCGAACGGATTGACCAATCCGCAAAATTTCTGTTGCTTCTGAAAGTAGAAACTCGCCCGATTACAACGGTATGCGCACTTTTCCCCCAGGCCGTTCTAGTTATTCGTTTCGAGCATCAGAAATGTGAAAATTTTGAGGTTCTCAAGCGTTTCTTATCTCCAAACGGCCATATCTCGCGAACGGATTCATCAATCCGCAAAATTTCTGTGCCATCTGAAAGTAGAAACTCGCCCGATTACAACGGTAGGGGTAGTTTTCCCCTAGGCCGTTCCAGTTATTCATTTCGAGCATCAGAACTGCGAAAATTTTGAGTTTCTCAAGCGTTCCTTACCTCCAAACTGCCATATCTCGCGAACGGATTGACCAATCCGCAAAATTTCTGTTGCTTCTGAAATTAGAAACTCGCCCGATTACAACGGTATGCGTACTTTTCCCCTAGGCCGTTCTAGTTACTCGTTTCGGGCATCGAACCTGCGAAAATTTTGAGTTTCTCAAGCGTTTCTTATCTCCAAACTGCCATATCTCGCGAACGGATTGATCAATCCGCAAAATTTCTGTGCCATCTGAAAGTAGAAACTCGCCCGATTACAACGGTAGGGGTAGTTTTCCCCTAGGCCGTTCCAGTTATTCATTTCGAGCATCAGAACTGCGAAAATTTTGAGTTTCTCAAGCGTTCCTTACCTCCAAACTGCCATATCTCGCGAACGGATTGACCAATCCGCAAAATTTCTGTTGCTTCTGAAAGTAGAAACTCGCCCGATTACAACGGTATGCGCACTTTTCCCCTAGGCCGTTCTAGTTATTCGTTTCGAGCATCAGAAATGCGAAAATTTTGAGGTTCTCAAGCGTTTCTTAAATCCAAACGGCCATATCTCGCGAACGGATTGACCAATCCGCAAAATTTCTGTTGCATCTGAAAGTAGAAATTCGCCCGATTACAATGGTATGCACACTTCTCCCCTAGGCCGTTCTAGTCATTCGTTTCGAGCATCAGAACTGCGAAAATTTTGAGTTTCTCAAGCGTTTCTTATCTCCAAACTGCCATATCTCGCGAACGGATTGATCAATCCGCAAAATTTCTGTTGATCTGAAAGTAGAAACTCGCCCGATTACAACGGTATGCGCACTTTTCCCCTAGGCGGTTCTACTTATTCGTTTCGAGCATCAGAACTGCGAAAATTTTGAGTTTCTCAAGCGTTTCTTACCTCCAAACTGCCATATCTCGCGAACGGATTCATCAATCCGCAAAATTTCTGTGCCATCTGAAAGTAGAAACTCGCCCGATTACAACGGTAGGTGTAGTTTTCCCCTAGGCCGTTCCAGTTATTCGTTTCGAGCATCAGAACTGCGAAAATTTTGAGTTTCTCAAGCGTTTCTTACCTCCAAACTGCCATATCTCGCGAACGGATTGACCAATCCGCAAAATTTCTGTGCCATCTGAAAGTAGAAACTCGCCCGATTACAACGGTAGGTGTAGTTTTCCCCTAGGCCGTTCCAGTTATTCGTTTCGAGCATCAGAACTGCGAAAATTTTGAGTTTCTCAAGCGTTTCTTACCTCCAAACTGCCATATCTCGCGAACGGATTGACCAATCCGCAAAATTTCTGTTGCTTCTGAAAGTAGAAACTCGCCCGATTACAACGGTATGCGCACTTTTCCCCTAGGCCGTTCTAGTTATTCGTTTCGAGCATCAGAAATGCGAAAATTTTGAGGTTCTCAAGCGTTTCTTATCTCCAAACTGCCATATCTCGCGAACGGATTCATCAATCCGCAAAATTTCTGTGCCATCTGAAAGTAGAATCTCGCCCGATTACAACGGTAGGTGTAGTTTTCCCCTAGGCCGTTCTGGTTATTCGTGTCGAGCATCAGAACTGCGAAAATTTTGAGTTTCTCAAGCGTTTCTTACCTCCAAACTGCCATATCTCGCGAACGGATTGACCAATCTGCAAAATTTCTGTTGCATCTGAAAGTAGAAACTCGCCCGATTACAACGGTATGCGTACTTTTCCCCTAGGCTGTTCTAGTTACTCGTTTCGAGCATCAGAACTGCGAAAATTTTGAGTTTCTCAAGCGTTTCTTATCTCCAAACTGCCATATCTCGCGAACGGATTCATCAATCCGCAAAATTTCTGTGCCATCTGAAAGTAGAAACTCGCCCGATTACAACGGTAGGTGTAGTTTTCCCCTAGGCCGTTCCAGTTATTCGTTTCGAGCATCAGAAATGCGAAAATTTTGAGGTTCTCAAGCGTTTCTTATCTCCAAACTGCCATATCACGCGAACGGATTGACCAATCCGCATAATTTCTGTTGCATCTGAAAGTAGAAACTCGCCCGATTACAACGGTATGCGTACTTTTCCCCTAGGCCGTTCTAGTTACGCGTTTCGGGCATCAAAACTGCGAAAATTTTGAGTTTCTCAAGCGTTTCTTATCTCCAAACTGCCATATCTCGCGAACGGATTGATCAATCCGCAAAATTTCTGTGCCATCTGAAAGTAGAAACTCGCCCGATTACAACGGTAGGGGTAGTATTCCCCTAGGCCGTTCCAGTTATTCATTTCGAGCATCAGAACTGCGAAAATTTTGAGTTTCTCAAGCGTTCCTTACCTCCAAACTGCCATATCTCGCGAACGGATTGACCAATCCGCAAAATTTCTGTTGCTTCTGAAAGTAGAAACTCGCCCGATTACAACGGTATGCGCACTTTTCCCCTAGGCCGTTCTAGTTATTCGTTTCGAGCATCAGAAATGCGAAAATTTTGAGGTTCTCAAGCGTTTCTTAAATCCAAACGGCCATATCTCGCGAACGGATTGACCAATCCGCAAAATTTCTGTAGCATCTGAAAGTAGAAACTCGCCCGATTACAACGGTATGCGCACTTTTCCTCTAGGCCGTTCTAGTTATTCGTTTCGAGCATCAGAACTGCGAAAATTTTGAGTTTCTCAAGCGTTTCTTACATCCAAACGGCCATATCACGCGAACGGATTGACCAATCCGCATAATTTCTGTTGCATCTGAAAGTAGAAACTCGCCCCACTACAACGATATGCGCACTTTTCCCCTAGGCCGTTCTAGTTATTCGTTTCGAGCATCAGAACTGCCAAAATTTTGAGTTTCTCAAGCGTTTCTTACTTCCAAACTGCCACATCTCGCGAACGGATCGACCAATCCGCAAAATTTCTGTTGCATCTGAAAGTAGAAACTCGCCCGATTACAACGGTATGCGCACTTTGCCCCTAGGCCGTTCTAGTTATTCGTTTCGAGCATCAGAACTGCGAAAATTTTGAGTTTCTCAAGCGTTTCTTATCTCCAAACTGCCATATCTCGCGAACGGATTGATCAATCCGCAAAATTTCTGTGCCATCTGAAAGTAGAAACTCGCCCGATTACAACGGTAGGGGTAGTTTTCCCCTAGGCCGTTCCAGTTATTCATTTCGAGCATCAGAACTGCGAAAATTTTGAGTTTCTCAAGCGTTCCTTACCTCCAAACTGCCATATCTCGCGAACGGATTGACCAATCCGCAAAATTTCTGTTGCTTCTGAAAGTAGAAACTCGCCCGATTACAACGGTATGCGCACTTTTCCCCCAGGCCGTTCTAGTTATTCGTTTCGAGCATCAGAAATGTGAAAATTTTGAGGTTCTCAAGCGTTTCTTATCTCCAAACGGCCATATCTCGCGAACGGATTCATCAATCCGCAAAATTTCTGTGCCATCTGAAAGTAGAAACTCGCCCGATTACAACGGTAAGGGTAGTTTTCCCCTAGGCCGTTCCAGTTATTCATTTCGAGCATCAGAACTGCGAAAATTTTGAGTTTCTCAAGCGTTCCTTACCTCCAAACTGCCATATCTCGCGAACGGATTGACCAATCCGCAAAATTTCTGTTGCTTCTGAAAGTAGAAACTCGCCCGATTACAACGGTATGCGCACTTTTCCCCTAGGCCGTTCTAGTTATTCGTTTCGAGCATCAGAAATGCGAAAATTTTGAGGTTCTCAAGCGTTTCTTAAATCCAAACGGCCATATCTCGCGAACGGATTGACCAATCCGCAAAATTTCTGTTGCATCTGAAAGTAGAAATTCGCCCGATTACAATGGTATGCACACTTCTCCCCTAGGCCGTTCTAGTTATTCGTTTCGAGCATCAGAACTGCGAAAATATTGAGTTTCTCAAGCGTTTCTTACATCCAAACGGCCATATCACGCGAACGGATTGACCAATCCGCATAATTTCTGTTGCATCTGAAAGTAGAAACTCGCCCGATTACAACGATATGCGCACTTTTCCCCCAGGCCGTTCTAGTTATTCGTTTCGAGCATCAGAACTGCCAAAATTTTGAGTTCCTCAAGCGTTTCTTGCCTCCAAACTGCCATATCTCGCGAAAGGATTGACCAATCCGCATAATTTCTGCTGCATCTGAAAGTAGAAACTCGCCCGATTACAACGGTATGCGCACTTTGCCCCTAGGCCGTTCTAGTTATTCGTTTCGAGCATCAGAACTGCGAAAATTTTGAGTTTCTCAAGCGTTTCTTATCTCCAAACTGCCATATCTCGCGAACGGATTGATCAATCCGCAAAATTTCTGTGCCATCTGAAAGTAGAAACTCGCCCGATTACAACGGTAGGGGTAGTTTTCCCCTAGGCCGTTCCAGTTATTCATTTCGAGCATCAGAACTGCGAAAATTTTGAGTTTCTCAAGCGTTCCTTACCTCCAAACTGCCATATCTCGCGAACGGATTGACCAATCCGCAAAATTTCTGTTGCTTCTGAAAGTAGAAACTCGCCCGATTACAACGGTATGCGCACTTTTCCCCTAGGCCGTTCTAGTTATTCGTTTCGAGCATCAGAAATGCAAAAATTTTGAGGTTCTCAAGCGTTTCTTAAATCCAAACGGCCATATCTCGCGAACGGATTGACCAATCCGCAAAATTTCTGTTGCATCTGAAAGTAGAAATTCGCCCGATTACAATGGTATGCACACTTCTCCCCTAGGCCGTTCTAGTTATTCGTTTCGAGCATCAGAACTGCGAAAATATTGAGTTTCTCAAGCGTTTCTTACATCCAAACGGCCATATCACGCGAACGGATTGACCAATCCGCATAATTTCTGTTGCATCTGAAAGTAGAAACTCGCCCGATTACAACGATATGCGCACTTTTCCCCTAGGCCGTTCTAGTTATTCGTTTCGAGCATCAGAACTGCCAAAATTTTGAGTTCCTCAAGCGTTTCTTGCCTCCAAACTGCCATATCTCGCGAAAGGATTGACCAATCCGCATAATTTCTGCTGCATCTGAAAGTAGAAACTCGCCCGATTACAACGGTATGCGCACTTTTCCCCTAGGCCGTTCTAGTTATTCGTGTCGAGCATCAAAACTGCGAAAATTTTGAGTTTCTCAAGCGTTTCTTACCTCCAAACTGCCATATCTCGCGAACGGATTGACCAATCCGCATAATTTCTGTTGCATCTGAAAGTAGAAACTCGCCCGATTACAACGGTATGCGTACTTCTCCCCTAGGCCGTTCTAGTCATTCGTTTCGAGCATCAGAACTGCGAAAATTTTGAGTTTCTCAAGCGTTTCTTATCTCCAAACTGCCATATCTCGCGAACGGATTGATCAATCCGCAAAATTTCTGTTGCATCTGAAAGTAGAAACTCGCCCGATTACAACGGTATGCGCACTTTTCCCCTAGGCGGTTCTACTTATTCGTTTCGAGCATCAGAACTGCGAAAATTTTGAGTTTCTCAAGCGTTTCTTACCTCCAAACTGCCATATCTCGCGAACGGATTGACCAATCCGCAAAATTTCTGTTGCATCTGAAAGTAGAAACTCGCCCGATTACAACGGTAGGTGTAGTTTTCCCCTAGGCCAGTTATTCATTTCGAGCATCAGAACTGCGGAAATTTTGAGTTTCTCAAGCGTTTCTTACCTCCAAACTGCCATATCTCGCGAAAGGTTTGACCAATCCGCATAATTTCTGTTGCATCTGAAAGTAGAAACGCGCCCGATTACAACGGTATGCGCACTTTTCCCCTAGGCCGTTCTAGTTATTCGTGTCGAGCATCAGAACTGCGAAAATTTTGAGTTTCTCAAGCGTTTCTTACCTCCAAACTGCCATATCACGCGAACGGATTGACCAATCCGCAAAATTTCTGTTGCATCTGAAAGTAGAAACTCGCCCGATTACATCGGTATGCGTACTTTTCCCCTAGGCCGTTCTAGTTACTCGTTTCGAGCATCAAAACTGCGAAAATTTTGAGTTTCTCAAGCGTTTCTTACCTCCAAACTGCTATATCTCGCGAACGGATTGACCAATCCGCATAATTTCTGTTGCATCTGAAAGTATAAACTCGCCCGATTACAACGGTATGCGTACTTCTCCCCTAGGCCGTTCTAGTCATTCGTTTCGAGCATCAGAACTGCGAAAATTTTGAGTTTCTCAAGCGTTTCTTATCTCCAAACTGCCATATCTCGCGAACGGATTGATCAATCCGCAAAATTTCTGTTGCATCTGAAAGTAGAAACTCGCCCGATTACAACGGTATGCGCACTTTGCCCCTAGGCCGTTCTAGTTATTCGTGTCGAGCATCAGAACTGCGAAAATTTTGAGTTTCTCAAGCGTTTCTTACTTCCAAACTGCCACATCTCGCGAACGGATCGACCAATCCGCAAAATTTCTGTTTCATCTGAAAGTAGAAACTCGCCCGATTACAACGGTATGCGCACTTTGCCCCTAGGCCGTTCTAGTTATTCGCGTCGAGCATCAGAACTGCGAAAATTTTGAGTTTCTCAAGCGTTTCTTACCTCCAAACTGCCATATCTCGCGAAAGGATTGACCAATCCGCATAATTTCTGCTGCATCTGAAAGTAGAAACTCGCCCGATTACAACGGTATGCGCACTGCTCCCCTAGGCCGTTCTAGTTATTCGTGTCGAGCACCAAAACTGCGAAAATTTTGAGTTTCTCAAGCGTTTCTTACCTCCAAACTGCCATATCTCGCGAACGGATTGACCAATCCGCATAATTTCTGTTGCATCTGAAAGTAGAAACTCGCCCGATTACAACGGTATGCCTACTTCTCCCCTAGGCCGTTCTAGTCATTCGTTTCGAGCATCAGAACTGCGAAAATTTTTAGTTTCTCAAGCGTTTCTTATCTCCAAACTGCCATATCTCGCGAACGGATTGATCAATCCGCAAAATTTCTGTTGCATATGAAAGTAGAAACTCGCCCGATTACAACGGTATGCGCACTTTTCCCCTAGGCGGTTCTACTTATTCGTTTCGAGCATCAGAACTGCGAAAATTTTGAGTTTCTCAAGCGTTTCTTATCTCCAAACTGCCATATCTCGCGAACGGATTGATCAATCCGCAAAATTTCTGTTGCATCTGAAAGTAGAAACTCGCCCGATTACAACGGTATGCGCACTTTGCCCCTAGGCCGTTCTAGTTATTCGTGTCGAGCATCAGAACTGCGAAAATTTTGATTTTCTCAAGCGTTTCTTACTTCCAAACTGCCACATCTCGCGAACGGATCGACCAATCCGCAAAATTTCTGTTTCATCTGAAAGTAGAAACTCGCCCGATTACAACGGTATGCGCACTTTGCCCCTAGGCCGTTCTAGTTATTCGCGTCGAGCATCAGAACTGCGAAAATTTTGAGTTTCTCAAGCGTTTCTTACCTCCAAACTGCCATATCTCGCGAAAGGATTGACCAATCCGCATAATTTCTGCTGCATCTGAAAGTAGAAACTCGCCCGATTACAACGGTATGCGCACTGCTCCCCTAGGCCGTTCTAGTTATTCGTGTCGAGCACCAAAACTGCGAAAATTTTAAGTTTCTCAAGCGTTTCTTACCTCCAAACTGCCATATCTCGCGAACGGATTGACCAATCCGCATAATTTCTGTTGCATCTGAAAGTAGAAACTCGCCCGATTACAACGGTATGCCTACTTCTCCCCTAGGCCGTTCTAGTCATTCGTTTCGAGCATCAGAACTGCGAAAATTTTTAGTTTCTCAAGCGTTTCTTATCTCCAAACTGCCATATCTCGCGAACGGATTGATCAATCCGCAAAATTTCTGTTGCATATGAAAGTAGAAACTCGCCCGATTACAACGGTATGCGCACTTTTCCCCTAGGCGGTTCTACTTATTCGTTTCGAGCATCAGAACTGCGAAAATTTTGAGTTTCTCAAGCGTTTCTTACCTCCAAACTGCCATATCTCGCGAACGGATTGACCAATCCGCAAAATTTCTGTTGCATCTGAAAGTAGAAACTCGCCCGATTACAACGGTAGGTGTAGTTTTCCCCTAGACCGTTCCAGTTATTCATTTCGAGCATCAGAACTGCGGAAATTTTGAGTTTCTCAAGCGTTTCTTACCTCCAAACTGCCATATCTCGCGAAAGGTTTGACCAATCCGCATAATTTCTGTTGCATCTGAAAGTAGAAACTCGCCCGATTACAAAGATATGCGCACTTTTCCCCTAGGCCGTTCTAGTTATTCGTTTCGAGCATCAGAACTGCGAAAATTTTGAGTTTCTCAAGCGTTTCTTACCTCCAAACTGCCATATCTCGCGAAAGGATTGACCAATCCGCAAAATTTCTGTTGCATCTGAAAGTAGAAACTCGCCCGATTACAACGGTATGCGCACTTTTCCCCTAGGCCGTTCTAGTTATTCGTTTCGAGCATCAGAACTGCGAAAATTTTGAGTTTCTCAAGCGTTTCTTACCTCCAAACTGCCATATCTCGCGAAAGGATTGACCAATCCGCAAAATTTCTGTTGCATCTGAAAGTAGAAACTCGCCCGATTACAACGGTATGCGCACTTTGCCCCTAGGCCGTTCTAGTTATTCGTTTCGAGCATCAGAACTGCGAAAATTTTGAGTTTCTCAAGCGTTTCTTACATCCAAACTGCCATATCTCGCGAACGGATTGACCAATCCGCAAAATTTCTGTTGCTTCTGAAAGTAGAAACTCGCCCGATTACAACGGTATGCGCACTTTTCCCCTAGGCCGTTCTAGTTATTCGTTTCGAGCATCAGAAATGCGAAAATTTTGAGGTTCTCAAGCGTTTCTTATCTCCAAACTGCCATATCTCGCGAACGGATTCATCAATCCGCAAAATTTCTGTGCCATCTGAAAGTAGAATCTCGCCCGATTACAACGGTAGGTGTAGTTTTCCCCTAGGCCGTTCTGGTTATTCGTGTCGAGCATCAGAACTGCGAAAATTTTGAGTTTCTCAAGCGTTTCTTACCTCCAAACTGCCATATCTCGCGAACGGATTGACCAATCTGCAAAATTTCTGTTGCATCTGAAAGTAGAAACTCGCCCGATTACAACGGTATGCGTACTTTTCCCCTAGGCTGTTCTAGTTACTCGTTTCGAGCATCAGAACTGCGAAAATTTTGAGTTTCTCAAGCGTTTCTTATCTCCAAACTGCCATATCTCGCGAACGGATTCATCAATCCGCAAAATTTCTGTGCCATCTGAAAGTAGAAACTCGCCCGATTACAACGGTAGGTGTAGTTTTCCCCTAGGCCGTTCCAGTTATTCGTTTCGAGCATCAGAAATGCGAAAATTTTGAGGTTCTCAAGCGTTTCTTATCTCCAAACTGCCATATCACGCGAACGGATTGACCAATCCGCATAATTTCTGTTGCATCTGAAAGTAGAAACTCGCCCGATTACAACGGTATGCGTACTTTTCCCCTAGGCCGTTCTAGTTACGCGTTTCGGGCATCAAAACTGCGAAAATTTTGAGTTTCTCAAGCGTTTCTTATCTCCAAACTGCCATATCTCGCGAACGGATTGATCAATCCGCAAAATTTCTGTGCCATCTGAAAGTAGAAACTCGCCCGATTACAACGGTAGGGGTAGTATTCCCCTAGGCCGTTCCAGTTATTCATTTCGAGCATCAGAACTGCGAAAATTTTGAGTTTCTCAAGCGTTCCTTACCTCCAAACTGCCATATCTCCCGAATGGATTGACCAATCCGCAAAATTTCTGTTGCTTCTGAAAGTAGAAACTCGCCCGATTACAACGGTATGCGCACTTTTCCCCTAGGCCGTTCTAGTTATTCGTTTCGAGCATCAGAAATGCGAAAATTTTGAGGTTCTCAAGCGTTTCTTAAATCCAAACGGCCATATCTCGCGAACGGATTGACCAATCCGCAAAATTTCTGTAGCATCTGAAAGTAGAAACTCGCCCGATTACAACGGTATGCGCACTTTTCCTCTAGGCCGTTCTAGTTATTCGTTTCGAGCATCAGAACTGCGAAAATTTTGAGTTTCTCAAGCGTTTCTTACATCCAAACGGCCATATCACGCGAACGGATTGACCAATCCGCATAATTTCTGTTGCATCTGAAAGTAGAAACTCGCCCGACTACAACGATATGCGCACTTTTCCC